>NW_028247433.1:0-21119 GCF_964263255.1 Lissotriton vulgaris | reverse complement strand
TATATATATATATATATATATATATATATATATATATATATATTCACTGACAAAACCATAGGTTTCACACCAGTTATAGTTAGCTGGAAATTTTACTGACATAAAACCATTGAAATTCCCACGTTATAGTTAGTTGGACTCACTATAACTTGCGCGCCTGCAATGCACTGCTGATGACGTCACATATTACATCACTCATGACATGGTCAGTGACATCACTCATGACATCACTGATGACACCATCCTTGTGACAGAGTGACAGACCTAATTTCAGTGTAATGTAACGCTTGAAACACATATTCAAAAATAGAAACAAACATTTTCAAAAAAATGGAGATACCCAAACCAGTAACAACAACCAATTCAGTAATTCCACCATCTATATACACATCCACTCATTCACCAACAGTTCTATATAGTCACTCATATATATACTCACTCATCATATGTAGTGATACACCTATACATCCTGTTACACATCAGCAGTCATCCAAAAGTTACTCACACACATACTCACACATGCAAATAAACTATTGAACATCCATTTATTTGCATATACATTTATACACACACTACCACCTTACTTCTAAGGAAACTTACACATACTTACTCTCTAAAACAATCACTTATAGAAACACATACTTATTTAAACAGGAACTCCTACAATCTCTCACTATATATACTATACTCACTTATATACATCAATACTCACATATACTAGATTAAAACATATGTCGTTACTAATGAAGACACTAGTGAGACAGTCATTCACTCACTAACACACACATATACACACTCATCCACCCATACAGTCCTGCACATATGCTGTCTTCAAAACACACAATTACTGACCCTAACACTAGGGAGTTTCTAGAACTTCTCAATATGTGGGGGCTATCGTTACTAAATAGAGACCCTACTCATGAAGCTGGTCATATGTTAGACTGTATCTGTACAAATCTAATGACCCTTAAGGCAAATAAACCATGCCCCCAGACATGGACTGACCATTCGCTGATTCCCTTGGAACTAACTATAACAAAGGAACCAGCGAACAAAAGGCAGCTAATTGTACCCCCCCAAAATAAATATGACTGGAGCAAAATTAGTCAGGACCCAGACTTTCAGGATCTTATAATACAGGGCAAACCCACCCTGACGGGGGACACTGAGGTAGATAATGAGATCTTTAATCACTGGATTACGACTAGCCTAGAACAAATTAGCACTAAAGGATCTAAGAACATGTCTAAGAAAAAGAAAAAAATAGCACCCTGGTTCTCACAATCTCTTAGAGACAAGCGTGTTGAGGTCAGACTATTGGAGAGGAAATGGAGACACTCATACACAATGGAAGAACGACAAATTTACAAGGAAGCAAGAAATCAGTATCATGTGCTGATTAAAAACGCCAAAAAAGCATTCTTCTCTGAGGCAATCTTGTCGGCAGAAAATAAGCAGAAGGAGATCTTTAAAATAGTGGATGACTTTCTAAATCCTAAGATTACCAGACAAGACATTCCCCCCTCTCAGACCCTCTGTGACTCCATTGCGAACTATTTTGAGGCAAAGGTCCAGGATCTCACAAAAGCCTTCCCCACACCATTGTTGAGATATAAAATAGGAACTTCAGACCCAGATACCAGAAAGGCGGAGCTGAATGAATTTCTGCCAATTAGTCTGGAAGACAGCCGCCAGGCAATCTTGACTGGAAGATCCGGTTCACCTTTTGATCCATGCCCCCCCAAGATACTACACTCTTTGATTGACCTAGTGAACCCGATTATTAATAACATAATAAATTCCTCTCTTACATCAGCTAAAATCCCTCAGGAATGGAAGTTAGCGGCGGTCAAACCCCTACAGAAGAAAGCGATGGCTGATCCCACCACTCTATCAAACTTACGGCCAATCTCATTACTACCGTTTCTCTTCAAACTCACCGAGGCAGTTGTAAACAAACAACTGACCAAATTTCTGGAGGATGAGGATCTTTTACACCACAACCAATCGGGTTTCAGAGCCGCCCACTCAACGGTATCAGCTCTCCTTTATACAACAGAGACACTGAGGGCCGCCATGGATCAGGGGGACAGGGCAGTCCTTGTTCTCCTGGATCTGTCGGCGGCCTTCGACACGATCTCACATGAGATACTGATTAACCGTTTAACTACGGTGGGCATAGGGGGCACGGCTTTGGCATGGATGGAAAATCTCCTTGCGGATAGGAAACAGACTACTGTCCTTGGACAGTATTTATCAGCAAAAAAATCTAATCCAACAGGTGTACCCCAGGGATCAAGGCTAAGCCCGGTGCTGTTTAATCTATATATGACACCTCTAGTTGAGCTAATAACATCATTTAACATCAATACAGTATCATACGCAGATGATACTCAGCTCATCTTAGTCTTAGACAGCAAATCTACAAGAGCGGAGGAGAATCTTGGAAAGTGCCTCACCGCTACCTTTAACTGGATGAAGACTAACCATCTGAAATGCAACACGGGCAAGACTGAAATTCTCCCTGTGGGTCCCCAAAATCTGTTCTCCCCCCAGCTATGGTGGCCCCCAAATGAGGAAATCCCGCCAAAAACAGTACTATCCGCACGTAACCTGGGAGTCAGATTTGATGAAAAACTCTGTTTTAAACAACAAGTGAATGCAGTGGCAGGATCGTGTTTCAACATCATACGTGGTCTTCGAAAGTTTTTCAACTTCATCCCTTTGGAAGCAAAGAAGACAGTTGCAGTGGCACTAATTTCATCACGTTTAGACTACTGCAACAGCATATATGCAGGAGTGAATAGATCTACCCTGCACAGGTTGCAGGTTGTCCAAAATGCTGCTGCACGCCTGGTGCTTAATCTTCCAAGGAGATCTTCTGCTTCTGCTGCCTTAAAGCATTAACACTGGCTCCCCATACACAAGCGAGTGCTCTTTAAGATACTGGTAATTACTTTTAGAGCATACCACAAAAAAGGGCCTAAATATCTGCTCCCACGGTTCAAGCCGTACATACCAAGTCGGAACTTGAGGTCATCAGACATGTGTCTCCTAACAGTCCCCAGATTTAGACTAGCCACCAAAGGAGGAAGATCTCTTGCCGTCCTTGGTACTAAAGCCTGGAATAAACTCCCACAAAGCCTACGGCAAATCCCCACTGAAATCGAATTCAGGAAAGCCCTGAAAACCTGGATTTTCAATCTACCAGACACGGCTAGTAAACAGTTAGTCTAGGCTCAAATAAACCTTCAGGTACTTTGAAAGTGATGTGAGTAGTATTTCCGGCCCACCATTCTAGGCTACGGTTTTTACAGCGCCAAGATGCTCCGTGGAGCGATAGCATGCGCTCTATAAAAACTATTTTACAATTACAATTACAATTACAATTACAATTACAATTACAACACATACAAACAGTGAGTCAGTCACCAACCCCTGCAGCCACTTATACACAAAGAGAAACACTGATACAAACATTTAAATATTTAAACAATACTCGCTAATATATGTATTCACTAAGATACACTTAATAAGCCAGTTAACCAACCAATTATTTTTAAAAAAACATCCATTTACACACTTATTTAAACATTTATTCTTCCATCGACCTTTACAAATACATATATAAAACAAATTTATTTTTCAGAAAGACACACATTCACTGGATGGTGTCATCAGTGATGTCATGAGTGATGTCACTGACCATGTCATGAGTGATGTAATATGTGACGTCATCAGCAGTGCATTGCAGGCGCGCAAGTTATAGTGAGTCCAACTAACTATAACGTGGGAATTTCAATGGTTTTATGTCAGTAAAATTTCCAGCTAACTATAACTGGTGTGAAACCTATGGTTTTGTCAGTGAATTTAATAGGTTTTTTAAATGCTAATTCCTAACTATAACTGGTGTGAAACCTATGGTTTTTTCAGTGAATATATATATATATATATATATATATATATATATATATATATTCACTGAAAAAACCATAGGTTTCACACCAGTTATAGTTAGGAATTAGCATTTAAAAAACCTATTAAATTCACTGAAAAAACCATAGGTTTCACACCAGTTATAGTTAGCTGGAAATTTTACTGATATAAAACCATTGAAATTCCCACGTTATAGTTAGTCGGACTCACTATAACTTGCGCGTGCAATGCACTGCTGATGACATCACATATTACATCACTCATGACATGGTCAGTGACATCACTCATGACATCACTGATGACACCATCCAGTGAATATGTGCCTTTCTGAAAAAGTAAATATTAGTGAGTAATGTTTAAATATTTAAATATATATATTAGTGTTTTACTTTGTGTATAAGTGGCTACATGTGTTGGTAAGTAGCTACATGCGTATGTATATGGGTTATTAGATGTTTCTCTTAGTATCAGTATGAGTGTCTATATGGTTTGGTGGGGGTATTACTTAGCACATAGATGCATGAGTGACTGACTCTCTGTTTCTATGTTTTGAAGACAGCATATGTACAGGACTGTATGGGTGGATGAGTGTCTATATGTGTTTGTTAGTGAGTGAATGACTGTCTCACTAGTGTCTTTATCAGTAACTACATATGTTTTAATCTAGTATATATGAATATTGATGTATATAAGTGAGTATATGTGAGAGTAAGAGATTGTAAGAGTTCCTGTTTAAATAAGTATGTGTTTCTATAAGTGATTGTTTAAGAGAATAAATATGTGTAATTTTAAATAGAAGTAAGGTGGAAGTGTGTGTATAACTCTATATTCAAATAAATGGATGTCCAATAGTTTATCTGCACGTGTGAATATGTGTGTGAGTAACTTTTGGATGAATGTCGGTGTGTAACAGGATGTATAGGTGTATCACTTCATATGATGAGTGAGTATATGTATGAGTGACTATATAAAACTATTGGTGAATGAGTGGATGTGTATATAGATAGTGGAATTACTGAATTGCTTGTTGTAACTGATATAGGTATCTCCATTTTTTTAAAAATTTCAGTTTCTATTTTTGAATATGTGTCTCAAGGGTTACATTATAGTGAAAGGAGGTCTGTCACTATGTCACAAGGATGGTGTCATGAGTGATGTCACTGACCATGTCATGAGTGATGTAATATGTGATGTCATCAGCAGTGCATTGCACGCGCAAGTTATAGTGAGTCCGACTAACTATAACGTGGGAATTTCAATGGTTTTATATCAGTAAAATTTCCAGCTAACTATAACTGGTGTGAAACCTATGGTTTTTTCAGTGAATTTAATAGGTTTTTTAAATGCTAATTCCTAACTATAACTGGTGTGAAACCTATGGTTTTTTCAGTGAATTTCATAGGTTTTTTAAATGCTAATTCCTAACTATAACTGGTGTGAAACCTTTGGTTTTTTCAGTGAATTTCATAGGTTTTTTTAATGCTAATTCCTAACTTTTTATATAGACTCATACCTATGTGTTTTTTAGTGAATTGCTAAAGTATGTTTTTGTAAAAATGAACACTATAATGTATATTGAGATAATATTTTTAATTTAAAATATTTTTTTTTATATTTCGCTTTCGGTGCGCGCACCGGTGCGCGTACCGTCAGCGCACTAACAAAAAAAAAGAAAAAAAAATGAAGGAGGGACTGTGTAATAGATAGTAAGACAGATAAAAAGTGTAAAAGGAAGTAACTGAGAAAAGAAAAATGAATAAGGGAGCAAAAGAAAGAAGAAATAGGAAGAAGACTAAAGCAGAGGTTAAGGGAGATTGTAAATGGATGTTGAAAGTAAAAAGAAGGACAGTTAAGTATGGGAATGTCAGGTAGTGACGGAATCAGAGGAAAAGAATAGCAGTGATTGAGGGAAAGTAAATATCAGTGAATATAAGTAAAAAGGGGTGAAAGAGGGTACATGTAAGTGAATAAGGGTAACACATGGGGAGTAATAGAGACAAACAAGAGAGAGAGTAAAAGAAGGACTGTCACAAAGGGACTAAGTGAACCAGTAAAAAAGGTAAGTGAAGGAGTGTGCATAGGCAGAAGTACTGAAAGAAATTGAATGTGGTCGGAAGTAAACATGGAACAAAAGAATAAGTGAGGGAAGCAAAGTAAGGAAATAGGGGTGCGGTAGGGTGACAGAAAAATAGTGAAAATAAAACAAAAGGTGATAACAAAAAAGATTTTGTAAACACACTTACCATATAATCAATGCAAACTTGTATCTATGAAAGATAAAAGAAAAAACACGTTATAATTTCTTAAAAATATATAATAAAATAGAAACAACAGTTCATGAGGTTTAAAAATCTACAAAAGTTTACTAAGAAATGATGCAATAGTGAAGGATACAAAAACAGAAAGAAAGTAATGTAGAAAGAGAAAAAAAAAGGAAAAAGAAATAGAAAGAGAACAAATTCCTAAAGGTAAATAAGATACTAAAAGAATGTAAGATATCAAATCAAAATCAGTAAAGATAAGAAAATAAAAGAAAAATGAGTGAAAAGGAGAGAAGTCTGATTGAGAAACTATAAATAAAAAAGAGGAATAGAAGATGATTGAGAGTGAGTGAAGTAAAGTAACAGAGTGAAGGGATGAAAGGAATGAAGTTAGTATAGAACGATGGATAAAACAGGAGTGAGAGAGTAAGTACACAGAAAGACAAAAGGAAGAACTAAGTGAACTACAGTACAATGGATGCGAAAGAAAAAAAAAGGAGAAAAAGAAAGAGAGGGTTAGGAAACTAAAGCAGTGGTACTGTGAGAATATGAAAAAGATAAAAAGTGGTGGAAGGAACAGAGGAAATGCAGACAGTTCCTATTAGATTAAGAAGTTGTGAATGAAGTGCACTAAAGAAACAGCGATGAAAAAAGAGTGTAAATTAGTAAAGAGAGGTAAATAAGGGTGAAAAAGAAAATGAGTATAAGACAATGTGAACACAATATAAATTACACAATGCAAACTACACAATAACTTCTACAATATGTTACATTATTTATTTTTGCTGTTCTCAGAATATATTGAATTTCACTTAAATTAGTGAGATCAAAGTCTTCATCATATAACAGCGGGAAAAAAAAAACACAATCTAAAAGATTGTGTTTAAAAAAACCCATTCAAACATACATCTCATATAAGTACACTAATCTTTGATTCACTTACTTTTCCGTGAGACCAAATTGCAGATAGTGAAGGTCCTTTTGGTGGAAAAAAGTCTGCTGTGCTCTATAACTTCCATTTCATCGACTTCCTATGAAAAAAGATCTAACAACATCATATGTTACACTTTCCTCACGGCCAATTTGTGTCAGATATATCAGTATTTTTTACTTTGAGATCCACTTAAAGTATCTACATGAGATTGCAGATAGTGAAGGTCCTTTTGGTGAAAAAAAGTCTGCTGTGCTCTATAACTTCGATTTCATCAACTTCTAACAACATCATATCTTACATTTTCCTCACGGCCAATTTGTGTCAGATATATCAGTATTTTTTACTTTGAGATCCACTTAAAGTATCTACATGAGATAAATAATTTCAAATATTAGATTAACTAACTAACTAACTAACTTTTATTAACTATTCCCGTCTTCAAAGGCCAATTCCCTTTACTAAAACTTTGGTTTTAAAAACACTAGATAAGAATTTGTAGAGTCATAAGGCAAACGTTGTTTATAAGTTAAATGAGAATCATTGCAGTAACTCCATCCATTTTCAGATTTTAAGTAGCATGTATAATGTCCTGAGGTGGTCGAAGATCCATCATGATAAATAATAGCTTCAGTTGTAAAGGTCCTTCCAGAAATTGATAACTGAGAAGCCACAAAATTTTTGATAGAAGTTGTCAATTTAGTTCCATCAGGTCTACATCGTTGGAAAACTAAAATAATATACTGCCCATACCTTTGTATAAATAATGTGGACAGCATTGTACAGTTACATTGGGTACACACCATATTATGATCTGCTGCTTTAACTAGATTTTTAAAAGACACTGATTTACAGTCTGGTAAAGTCAAATATATAAATCTTTCAGTGTCTATTGTAGTAGTACTTGATAAACTACAATTGTGGCAGTCATGCTGCCATTGATAAGAAAGACTGAAAAGATTATCTACATCTACACCTTCATCTTCCAAAACACCAAACATATACATTAAAAATTCCTGACAATCCTGCTGAATGTTCTGTGAAAATTTATCTTGACCAGAACACAAATCTAAAATATTTCGAATTTCTGTTACACTTTCTATTTGTGCTGTAACACTGCTACATTTCTGAAACACAGAATTCAATAAACCACACAATCTTTGATCCCGATTTTCAACAATCTGTTCTTGTAAACTTTTAAGAAAAAAAACAACATTAACCACTACATTAGCATAGCAGTTGACACCAGAACTGTTTTCAAACTGAAATCCAACAACATTTTCTCCACAATTCTTTTTCTTCCTGTTTTCAATTACAGTTTTCTCTACTTTTTGTCTTTTTGCAACTACCTCACTACAATTATCCTCATTTCTTCTTTTTCGGCCTACCACACGTTTTTCAAACAGAGGATATTGAGGCAAATGTGGAGCATACTCTCTTCTTAACCTATTGTATTCTTTAACACAATCTAGATCGGCAGAAATCTTTGTCTCATCACACGCAATCAAGTACAATCCTGATAAAGTTCTGACTCGAGATAATGCCACATATGCCATACCCTCTTTAAACACAGATCTTCCAATGTTCACCAATGCACTATCTACACTTAAACCTTGAGATTTATGAATTGTCACCGCATACGCCAAACAAACAGGAAACTGTTTTCGGCGAACATATAAGTCTTTTACAAGTAAAAATCTAGCAGAACAACGACTTATTTGTTGTACTTGTTCAATGCCATCAAATTTTATTTTTAAAAATTCAATTCCATCTCTATTTCTGTAATTCACAAAATCAACAACATAACCCATTGCTCCATTTACCAGACCGCTTTCAACATTTAAATTCCTTCTCAAAATGATACGACAATTTAAACACACATTCAGAGTCTTTTCAAAACCAGCTGTTTTTGAAATACTTTTCTCCAATGAATGCAATTTAGTTTTCAAATTTTCTGACAAAACAATTGTTGCACCCATATGCTCTATTTTATCTATTGCTTCCAGTTTCACAATCTCTTCATTTTCTAAGTCTAACATTTTTTGATTGAAGATGGAACATTCTTGCAGAGTTGGCATCAAACATATCCCAGATTTCTTCTCAGTCATTTTTTTAAAAATATTCTCTGGAAGAATGTTTTCATTTGCATACAAATTTGAAATTAATCGACTATGCAAAGCTTTTTTCCCTTTCTCAGTCATTTTTCCAATTCTTACATCTTGTAGAATATTTTTATAATCTTCATCCTTGGCCTGTCGCATATTTTGAAGCAGTTCAGCATATTTAAAATTTAGCCATATATTAACATTTCCAATGCTTCCAAGGGACTTCCTGGTATCTTCATGCGTGAGCATTTTAAACACTGGTTGTCCTTTTACTGGAGTCAACTGCAATAGATCTCCAAAAACAATAATGTGTTTTCCTCCAAATAACACATCATAGTCTGTTTTAAGAATTTCTTGCATTCTCAAATGCACAAAAGCAAGCATTAGATTTGAGACCATGCTTACTTCATCTATGATAAGAAGTTTCATTTTCTTCAAGACTCTTGAAACTTCAGAACACGCATCTCCAGATAGCTTGTTGTAATGCAATTTATTATCATGTTCAACTGGCAGCATCAATAAACGATGTAGAGTAATCCCTTTAATGTTATGTGCTGCCAGACCAGTTGGAGCAGTTACAACACAAGACAGTGGTGAATCAGTCCTTTTCTGCAGATAACTTGCAACGGCTTTAATTAGAAAACTTTTTCCTGTCCCCGCTTCTCCACTTACATACAGTCGGACAGGGTCAAATAATATACATGAGCACTCTTTTTTCTCATGTCTGAATCCATGTTCAATCTGCTCTGTGACTTCATCATATATCTTTTTCTGCTCAATGTTTAGTTGCGTTACCAAATCTTCTAAGTTAACTCCATCCTCTTGAGCTTGTTCCATAGCTCTTTCCACCTCATCCATGGCAGTGGCAGCTTCATTTTGGATAATTGGTCCTCCTAGTGGATCCTGGCTCAATGAAGTAGAACTCTGACTATCTTGAGAACTGTTTCTAGCTATCTCTTCAGCAATTGTGGTTTCTTGCTCCATTTCTTCATTCAACATTTGCAGATAATTTAGAAAAATAGGACATTCTATGGTATCCTTAGTTGCATTAAAAGAGTCTTCATAACAGAGAAAATCTCCAAGTAGTTCCTCTTCTGTACGCCATGGCTTAAAGAGTTGCAAAAGAGCTAAATAGTAAAATTCTCTTTTGTCTGGAACTTCACAACTCAATTTTCGATGATTAATCAAATGGCCTTTTTTCTGCTTCACTAGACATCCTTCATAGCCAATGAGTGCATATTTTCCATTATTGATATCTTCTGTGATGTTCCTCTTATAACTGTAGTTTTGAAGAACTTCATACAAACATGTGTTCTCAAGGTGAGTACTTCTATTTGGATAGTATGTATCCAACATATTTGTCTTCAAAATATCTGTACTGTTTGGTTCTTTTTCCGCCAAATATTCAATTTCTTGTACAGATTTCAAAACTCGGTTTCGTGTTGCAGCAAGACCAAGACTCACCCAAATGATTGTTCTTGATTTGGCATAGAGACTTGCTGATGATAACCGATCAGAACATTCATATGCTCCAATTTCTCGATGCGACAACATCTTCAGACTGAAACTGTATAATTTCTTGCTTAGACTCTTTTCATGTGAAATGTCCTCCCACATTTCCTTCAGTTCTGTCTTTTCTTTTTTGGTGATGTAAGATGTCACATATCGAGCCACAGCAATAGAGTTGTCAGCAACGAACTGAATATCCATGTTAGCATTCCACATGGACAAAATCACTGGGTTGTAATCGTTGATGTACTTAGATTCTTCATTTCTTTTCAAATTATATGTGTTTTTGGGAGATTTTCTCGTCACAGTATGTCGTAGAGATGACATCAAATTATTTACTCTTCCTTTAGAAATCACTGGTCGAGGAAATGCAAAACGACATTTCGTGTAGTACTTTTCCTTGTTTTTAAATTTTCGACGACAGTACTTTCCACAACGATGAGATTGAAAACGTAAAACTTGTTGCCTTAAATTGTTTTCTTCAGTAGATTTTGGAACAGCACATGTTGAATACTCTTCAATGAAACTCATCACTGTTTCATCTGAATCTGATCCAAATTTGGGTGCATCTTTAATCCACAACAACATATGTATATGAGGAGCACCTCTCGCTTGATATTCCTTCCTCCAAAAGAAATCCAAAACCTCTCCAAGGGGAGGATTTTTTTTGTTGGTAATAAAAGACATCATAGCTTCAAATCTATGATTAAAATATCTGCAAACATTCACTGGATCTAAAGAACACAGTTCTCCTGGTGTTTTCAATTCTATATTTGGTATGTTTTCATTTGCCTCTCGTAGAAATTGAAGTAAATCGTCCCAGGCATACTCAGCACAGCTAAGAGTGAGGAACCATGTAGGAGTTCCTAAGTTTCTTAGCATACATTTCAATTCTCCATGACGACGAAACCAATACTCGTTGGTTCCACGTTGACATGCCATGAGATTGATTAGCTGAGATTCCAAAATACTGTCTTGCAGATTAACTTTCTCCATAAAGTCCCTTGCACATACATTTTGCAAATGAGGTCCACTTTTTAATATATGATTAACTGCATAAGAAAGCCCAGACAAATCACTTTCAAACAGTAGATGAAATAAATATGGAATGCATTGACGAAACCTTGGATCTTCTGCATATAATCTTAGAGTCCGGTATTCAGCTGCAGGAATTTGAACTGGTCGATCATCATATCGTCCACCACAACCTGTTGGAAATAATTGTGGAAAACAACGAGCTTCCAAACTTTCTTCCCATACACTAATGGGACTTCCTTTTGCTGCCTTCATTTGAAACAAGTCAATTGCATTTCCCATTACTTCTTTGGAATGCAAAGGATGAACAGTATAATGTTCATATATTTCTTCAGTTCTAGACACATCAACTTTTTCAATTTGACCAACTGAAGAATCACTATCTTCTTCTGTAGCTGTTTCCTCTACTCCAACACTTACATGTTTGTAGTACTCATTGTTTTTAACTAAATACAACGTTGCCTTCTTGACTTTTTTAACATCCACTAAATCTTGCCAAATTTTCTTACTCTTTGTTGGAACCCCATTAACTAGAATAACTAAAGGATCTTCTTCTACTCTTTCTACACCAATTGTATTAATATTTTTCTTTACATCTAGAGGCAAATAAACAACTCTTCCCTTTAATCCTCTCAGTAAATCTGATGGAGGCAATTTCCCTGTCTTAGGCTCCATGCGAACAATAGCCTGAAAAGGATGGACACATTGAATCAAAATAGATTCATAAGTATTTAGATCCATCAATTCAGAAGGAATATCTATCAACTGAAGATTATTATAAACTGCTCTTGCAGGCATTCTATTTTCATTTAATTTTTTCAAACAATAAGTGCAAATACGCTGATCCAAACTCAAATCAAAAGAATTCTCCACCAACAAATAACTTACAAAATCCTCCCATTCACTATTATTTTCCAATTCACTTTTTGCATATAAATCAACTAACCTAGTCTGAATTTTATAATGAGTCCGTCGACAACACACACAAGTTACATTAGGCCTCTCACTTGATTTCACCTTAAACTTGATAATTTCCTCATCAAACTTTTCAATACTTGAAATTTGTCCATTATCTTCTGCATTACCATCCATTACTATATCTATTTCTACACTGTCCTCTTTGTTCCCAAAATAACAAAACTCAATTTCTTCACAAATAGTCTTCACATCCACTTCAGATCCATGCAAAAGAGCACTATTTAACTGTTTAAGCTTAAGTGCAGGACTTTTTGCATAATACAACTTCCTCACTAATTTCCTTACGTTATTATGATGCACTGCTAACATCCTAAAATGATGAAAAACACTCCGACAAACTTTTCTAGAAAGACATGCTAGTGAATGCCCTTGCAAACCTGTGCTTTCTCTCACTCTGCAAGGATCTAACTCTTGCAGGATCTTCATTTTTTGTTTGAGACTTTTTTTACTATATGTACGTAAGAAATTTCGAAGCAAATCAATTGATTCCTGTCGCACACTACAAATACTACTGCATTTCCATGTGTACACTGGACCCTTAGTACGTCTCCCTAAAACTTCATCAGCTAAGACCTCTTCTGCATCTCTAGATACAAGTTTCTCTTTTTCCATCACACAACTATCTTTCACCTCATATGCACGACCACTGGTGTCAACTGCATGCACCAAATCATTTTCCTGAAAGTAACTCTCCTCATTAAAAAAAGGCTCAGAACTTGAACTATGCATCCATTCACCAGAAAATACTTCACAAAAATTACTCCGATTAATAATTCTTTTCCATCTACTGTTCGATTTGAAAACATCCATTGCCTTATTAAGTATCCTAATTCTATTGATTATTAAAATAAATAATTTTTTCTTAACTTCAAAAGCCTGATCAACAATCTTTTCTACACTTTTCTTTTTCTTGTAAAAAGCAGCTTTTAGTTTACTTTTCTTTTCATTTTTTAGCAAATTTAAAACTACCCTATTGCGAAACATTCGCCTACGAATGTCCCTAAAAACATTTACCCTTCTATTGCTAACCATTCTCTTCTCTCCTGGTCCAATGGAAACATTTTTTGTGGGCTTCTCTTTCCTTTTTAGATTTGTTGACTTTTTCTGTATATTCACATTAGCAATTTCATTTTTTTTCCTACGACATATGTTGCGAAGAAAAGACTTAATTGGCTTACCAGAAGCTTTTCTGGTGTTTTTTGAAGTAGTTGTTGAAGAGGATTCCATAAACTCTGTTGTTGATGTTCTCCTTTTCCGTATGGTATTTTTGATATTTCTTTGCCTTGAAGGCATTTTTGCTTCCTTTTCAGAAGTTGATTTGAATCTGTTGTTCTGTTAAAAAAACACATGAAAGACCACTATTAGCAAACAACAAAGTAATGTTAAAAAGCAAACAATATAAACAATAAATTGCAACATATTTAAGTTTATACAATAGCAACACATGGCTTTATTTTTAAAGGCCTTGCGCCACCAGTGCGTCACTTATTACCCATGTTTAAAGTCAAGCATCAGCTGCACATGGCATTCATAAATAAGGGCCAAATGCAAATACCAATCAATTGCACCCAAAAATCGATTTTTCAATAACATGTAAGAAACACTGCGCAAAACCTAAGTACAACCACTCAATATCATCAAACAAAGTCAGGGTCTGATTTATAAAGGCCTTGCGCCACCAGTGCGTCACTTATTACCCATGTTTAAAGTTTTGCATCGGCTGCACATGGCAATCATAAATAAGGGCCAAATACATATACCAATCAATTGCACCCAAAAATCGATTTTTGAATAACATGTAAGAAACACTGTGCAGAACCTATGTACAACCAATCAATATCATCAAACAAAGTCAGGGCCTTATTTATGAAAGCCTTGCGCCACCAGTGTGTCACTTATTACCCATGTTTAAAGTCATGCATCAGTTGCACATGGCAATCATAAATAAGGGCCAAATACATATACCAATCAATTGCACCCAAAAATCGATTTTTCAATAACATGTAAGAAACACGGCGCAGAACCTATGTACAACCAATCAATATCATCAAACAAAGTCAGGGCCTTATTTATGAAAGCCTTGCGCCACCAGTGCGTCACTTATTACCCATGTTTAAAGTCATGCATCAGCTGCACATGGCAATCATAAATAAGGGCCAAATACATATACCAATCAATTGCACCCAAAAATCGATTTTTCAATAACATGTAAGAAACACGGCGCAGAACCTAAGTACAACCACTCAATATCATCAAACAAAGTCAGGGCCTTATTTATGAAAGCCTTGCGCCACCAGTGGGTCACTTATTACCCATGTTTAAAATCATGCATCAGTTGCACATGGCAATCATAAATAAGGGCCAAATACATATACCAATCAATTGCACCCAAAAATCGATTTTTCAATAACATGTAAGAAACACGGCGCTGAACCTAAGTACAACCACTCAATATCATCAAACAAAGTCAGGGCCTTATTTATGAAAGCCTTGCGCCACCAGTGCGTCACTTATTACCCATGTTTAAAGTCATGCATCAGTTGCACATGGCAATCATAAATTAGGGCAAAATACATATACCAATCAATTGCACCCAAAAATCGATTTTTCAATAACATGTAAGAAACACGGCGCAGAACCTAAGTACAACCAATCAATATCATCAAACAAAGTCAGGGCCTTATTTATGAAAGCCTTGCGCCACCAGTGCGTCACTTATTACCCATGTTTAAAATCATGCATCAGTTTCACATGGCAATCATAAATAAGGGCCAAATACATATACCAATCAATTGCACCCAAAAATCGATTTTTGAATAACATGTAAGGAACACTGCACAGAACCTAAGTACAACCACTCAATATCATCAAACAAAGTCAGGCCTTATTTATGAAAGCCTTGCGCCACCAGTGCGTCACTTATTACCCATGTTTAAAGTCATGCATCAGCTGCACATGGCAATCATAAATAAGGGCCAAATACATATACCAATCAATTGCACCCAAAAATCGATTTTTGAATAACATGTAAGAAACACTGTGCAGAACCTATGTACAACCAATCAATATCATCAAACAAAGTCAGAGCCTTATTTATGAAAGCCTTGCGCCACCAGTGCGTCACTTATTACCCATGTTTAAAGTCATGCATCAGCTGCACATGGCAATCATAAATAAGGGCCAAATACATATACCAATCAATTGCACCCAAAAATCGATTTTTGAATAACATGTAAGGAACACTGCACAGAACCTAAGTACAACCACTCAATATCATCAAACAAAGTCAGGCCTTATTTATGAAAGCCTTGCGCCACCAGTGCGTCACTTATTACCCATGTTTAAAGTCATGCATCAGTTGCACATGGCAATCATAAATAAGGGCCAAATACATATACCAATCAATTGCACCCAAAAATCGATTTTTGAATAACATGTAAGGAACACTGCACAGAACCTAAGTACAACCACTCAATATCATCAAACAAAGTCAGGCCTTATTTATGAAAGCCTTGCGCCACCAGTGCGTCACGTATTACCCATGTTTAAAGTCATGCATCAGCTGCACATGGCAATCATAAATTAGGGCAAAATACATATACCAATCAATTGCACCCAAAAATCGATTTTTGAATAACATGTAAGGAACACTGCACAGAACCTAAGTACAACCACTCAATATCATCAAACAAAGTCAGGCCTTATTTATGAAAGCCTTGCGCCACCAGTGCGTCACTTATTACCCATGTTTAAAGTCATGCATCAGTTGCACATGGCAATCATAAATAAGGGCCAAATACATATACCAATCAATTGCACCCAAAAATCGATTTTTGAATAACATGTAAGAAACACTGCGCAAAACCTAAGTACAACCACTCAATATCATCAAACAAAGTCAGGGCCTTATTTATGAAAGCCTTGCGCCACCAGTGCGTCACTTATTACCCATGTTTAAAATCATGCATCAGTTTCACATGGCAATCATAAATAAGGGCCAAATACATATACCAATCAATTGCACCCAAAAATCGATTTTTGAATAACATGTAAGGAACACTGCACAGAACCTAAGTACAACCACTCAATATCATCAAACAAAGTCAGGCCTTATTTATGAAAGCCTTGCGCCACCAGTGCGTCACTTATTACCCATGTTTAAAGTCATGCATCAGTTGCACATGGCAATCATAAATAAGGGCCAAATACATATACCAATCAATTGCACCCAAAAATCGATTTTTGAATAACATGTAAGGAACACTGCACAGAACCTATGTACAACCAATCAATATCATCAAACAAAGTCAGAGCCTTATTTATGAAAGCCTTGCGCCACCAGTGCGTCACTTATTACCCATGTTTAAAGTCATGCATCAGCTGCACATGGCAATCATAAATAAGGGCCAAATACATATACCAATCAATTGCACCCAAAAATCGATTTTTGAATAACATGTAAGGAACACTGCACAGAACCTAAGTACAACCACTCAATATCATCAAACAAAGTCAGGCCTTATTTATGAAAGCCTTGCGCCACCAGTGCGTCACTTATTACCCATGTTTAAAGTCATGCATCAGTTGCACATGGCAATCATAAATTAGGGCAAAATACATATACTAATCAATTGCACCCAAAAATCGATTTTTCAATAACATGTAAGAAACACGGCGCAGAACCTAAGTACAACCAATCAATATCATCAAACAAAGTCAGGGCCTTATTTATGAAAGCCTTGCGCCACCAGTGCGTCACTTATTACCCATGTTTAAAATCATGCATCAGTTTCACATGGCAATCATAAATAAGGGCCAAATACATATACCAATCAATTGCACCCAAAAATCGATTTTTGAATAACATGTAAGGAACACTGCACAGAACCTAAGTACAACCACTCAATATCATCAAACAAAGTCAGGGCCTTATTTATGAAAGCCTTGCGCCACCAGTGCGTCACTTATTACCCATGTTTAAAGTCATGCATCAGCTGCACATGGCATTCATAAATAAGGGCCAAATACATATACCAATCAATTGCACCCAAAAATCGATTTTTCAATAACATGTAAGAAACACTGCACAGAACCTAACTACAACCACTCAATATCATCAAACAAAGTCAGGGCCTCATTTATAAAAGCCTGGCGCCACCAGTGCATCACTTATTACCCATGTTTAAAGTCATGCATCAACTGCACATGGCAATCATAAAAAAGGCCAAATAAAAATACCATTCATTTGCACCCAAAATCGATTTTTAAATAACATGTAAAAAACACTGCGCAGGACTTATATACTAACATACAATTTCACTTCTAAAACATAACTATCTGCTTCCAAATATTCTCCATAGAGAAAATAAATCTCTATCTAAATTAAATGAATCATTACTTACCTTTAGAAATGCTTTTGGAGATTGAAAACAGTGTCAGACACACACACCAATTTTTCTTTAGCAGAGGAGAAGGTGTGCTCTCAATACACTGAAACCAAGACTGGCATAGAAAATCTCTATCTTTGTACACATATGCCTTAATTCAACCAATGAAAACTCTTCCCTCACTATTTTCAAACCAACACCCATCCCCCTCTCAAACCTTTCTATCTGTTACCATAGCAACTCCCTCCTAACTGAACTCTAAGGTTCAAAAGTTTATCTTACAATGTTGCAAATTAACTCAGCAAGGATGTTTGACCTGTCAATACAGCAGCCTATACAGGGTATTTTTGCTTTTGGTGACTTTTTTTAAACCATTCAAATTGCTTCTTTCACACAACATAACCATACACCCTAACTTTCAGTTTTCAACTATCTGAATCCACCAATCATTGCTAGTGATTCAAGAGCACAGAAACTCCACAATTATTTTTTTGTGAACTCCTACTGTTCCAACTGCCATTTCATTCCCACACTTCATCTGACTGGACCAGAACCTTCTCACATCATGTACTCTGTTTGGGTTATTGGACATAGCTACATCCACTGGGCTCAAAGGTATGCAGCTAGCAGAAATTTTCATAACCTTGATTTATCAAATGTGGAAATCAAGTGGATTGGCCACAGAGGATTAAAATGTCACCAATTGATACCATTGGTGAAAACCTTTTTGCATCTGCCAGAACCTGACCTTATAATTGTGCACTGTGGTGGAAACGATCTAGGCACATTAACTGGGGTAGGTCTGGAAATGCTATTAAAGGACACCTTTCATCAATTGATGATACTTTTTCCCCACACTGCCTTGGTATATTCCAATATATGCCAAAGACAGAAATGGAACTGGTCCAACCAATTTGGTCCACAATTTGAGAAAGCACGGAAACATGTAAATAAATCTGTTTCTGCTTACATGAGAGACTATGGAATGGGTTCATTATACAATAATAACTTGCGTTACAACATGCAAGACATCTACAGAGGAGATGGAGTGCACTTCTCAGATGAGGGGAATAGAATATTCCTCCTGAATTTAAGAATGTGTATTGGAACCTACTTGTAGGTACCTAAATCAACCACAGAACCCAAAAGCTCTTTTCAGAGCTACCCTAACTCTGATCATTCAAAGCGTTTATTTTTTTCTAACTTTTTTCACTATTTTTCACCAAAGTACGCTTTCGGGTACGCTTAAAGGTGCGCGCACCAGGCGCTACCCCCGCGAAAAATTAAAGAATTTTTTTTTTTTTTTTAACGTTTATGAGCCTCCTAAGCCCCCCTCAGAAAACCTAGAGGGTCAAGAAGTCTCTACAGTTCCCCCTTCTATCCATTCCGAACATTGTTTACCCTCCATCTTGTGTCTCGATTGTTCCGAAACACAAAATGGAGGACTCCCGTAACGCTGCCAGTGCGCGTAAAGGAGCGCGCACCCCTAAGCGCTCGTTAAAAAAAGGTGGGAAAGTAATTTACGGAAAACCCAATGGAGACACTTTCATCAAATATAGAATACGCCCTACTACATAGCAGTCCCTACCATTTGCCCAAATTTGGTGAAATTCCATTGAGACATTTAGGCTACAGGCCTGTCTAAATATCCTGAGGTAAATTACATGACAAAAACACACTTGTAATGTTAGAATTTACAACCAATTAAAAAGTATCTCTCATTTTCTACGATTATTTCCTGACGTTTGATTGGTTAAGTACAACAATATATATAAAAGAAGAGAGGGAAACACAGCCATTTTGACTACTGCTTCCTGAAGTACACTTGAAAACAAATTTCACTGACAACTTCAACTAATTTCTCTAAGGTAACTTCTAATTATGGAAGTATATTGTACACGTTAAGTTTATTTCTTAAAAAATATTCTGTTAGTGATATGCTATCCCTCTTTAATAGTTAGAGATAGAGATAGACTTCTCTGTAATAGTTATGGATTGAGTTAGGCTTCTCTGGTATACTAGCTCTACTAATATAGTTAATTTATATGCAATTTTCAGAAAGAAAATGGAAGGAGAAAATAAGGCAAATGATACTTCTATCAAAGTAAAGGTGGAAAAACCAGAAGATGAAAAAAAAGAAGTTGATTTCATGGATGACTCTTTGGATGAACAGTTTATAGAATGTTTGGAAGAAATTGAATCATGTACATATAATTATGAGGAAATTCCGGACAATATTATGTTAGAAATTTTATTAAATTATGAAAAAGAATCAGAGGAATAAATTTATCTTTAATAATTTCAATTGTTTCAGACAATATTCTTTTTTATATGTAATTCATGAAGTATTACCAAAAATGTTTAAAATATAAAGTGAGACTTATAGTATACTGTTCAACTATTTTTCTGTTACATAGTAAGTTTACTCATAGTTACTACCTTTCTCCCACTATATTATCTCATATGAATATTTTACACCTCATTTTCATAAGTGAACAGGATAGACTACTCATGATCCCCTAGAAATTCTCAGGGAGTGCTTAAAAGATCTGTTTCTCCTTTCCAGACAGACTATATTATGAATTCCATATACCACAAAAAATACAATAACAACATGCAAGATGTCTACAAAGAAGATGGTGAACATTAAATTAAAGTCTCTTCATTAGTACCTACATGTAGGTACTTACATAAAATAAAAAAATAAAAAAAAAAACAATTCATAAACATACAATTTTTGAAGTGATTATTTTTCCATAGTACCCTCCTCGATACGCTCCCCGGTGCGCGCACCAGGCGCTTCCCCCGCGAAAATCGAAAAAAAAAAAAAAAATTTTGAGGCCCCGCGGGGCCCTTTAATGGCCCCCATATCAAACCTAGGGGGTCAGGGGGGGTCTACCCTGCCCCCTTATGGTCAATTCCACCCTTTGTTTTTGCCACCTCTTATGACTAGATTTTACCGATAGATCTGAAC
>NW_028247431.1:0-58512 GCF_964263255.1 Lissotriton vulgaris | reverse complement strand
GGTTCTTTGTGTAGAGTTTTATGAAGGGGCGACAGGCACACTGCAGTTTGGGATGGCTTTTCAGTCAGCAGGGGTGCAGGGTGGGGGGTGTTGTAACGGGTTGTTGGTTGGGGTGGAGGGAGGGGTTGTTTTTGTTTTTGTGTATGTTTTTCTCATGTGGTACAATCTCATTTGCTTTTATCCTTTTGTTCTTGGGTTTCGAGAAGGGGAGGTTCGGGGGCTCTGCTGGGACGTGGGGGGTGATTTGAAATTGTTGTCTTGGAACGTTAATGGTCTGGGTGACAGGATCAAACGTGGTGTTGTACTTCAATTTGTTAGGCGTCATTCCCCTGATATAGTTCTGCTACAGGAGACCCATTTGATAGGGAACGCTTGTAAGGCTCTCGATAGACGAGGCTATCGGTTGGTAGCGCATGCTGGGTTCACATCGGGCTCAGGGGGTCGACATAATGGTTAAATCCTCCTACCCCTTGAAATCGATGAAGTTGCCCTCGACGATCGGGCCGATATGCTGCTGTCTCTGGGCGGTGGGAGGGAAACTGCTTACAATTGTTACTGTTTATATTCCCCCGGGGCTCCAGGCTACCACCTATGCCGATCTTGGAAGGACTCTCCTAGGACTTCCGGATGGTATCCTTATACTGGGTGGAGATTTCAATTCTGTGGTTTCGGGTGAGTGTGACTGGCTACCCCCCAGGGTTCTGCCGGCGTCTCAGTTGTGGCTGCCTGAGTTGCTTGAGACTTTTGGGTTTGTGGATGTCTGGCGGATGTTGAACCCCGCGCAAACTCAATACACTTTCCACTCTGGTGCCCAAGGCAGCCTCTCGAGGATTGATTACTTTCTGATGTTAATTGCCCATACCCCCTTGGTGCGTGGGATTCGTCATCTTCCCAGGGGTATCTCTGATCATTCCCCCTTGATGCTTGAGGTTTCGGTGGGATATTTTGGTGGGAGTAGGGTCCCCCCTCCATCCTTGGCATTTCAGGAACCCCAAGCTCCGTTCGGAGCTTATCAAGGCTATTGACTGTTATTTTGATGAGAACGAGGGGTCCGTCTCTTCCCCTATTTCCCTGTGAGAGGCCTTCAAGACTGTAATAAGGGGCTCTGCACTGTCCTTCATTGCCGCTGACAAGAAGGCCAAGAGGGAAAACTTGTTAGTCCTTGAGGCCGAAATTACCTCGCTTGAAAGTGACTTGGGTGGTGATGATACCCCTGCAATCTTGCACTCCTTAGCGCTGAAACAGGCTGATTATAGGGCCCTGGTGACCGATGCTGCTAAGGTAATGCACAGGAATCAACTGGGCAGGCTCTATGATGTGGGAGATAAGGCTAGTAAGCTATTGGCATGGTTGGATAAGTCTGAGAGAATGAACCGTGTGGTGCCAGTGATCACCCGTGAGACTGGGGAATGCGTGTCTGATCCAGGGGAGATTGTCGAATGCTTTGTGGACCATTTCCAAACAGTATACCGATCGGTGAGTGATAGAGACGAAGCTGACTCCCGTTCGCTTCTGCGTGATATTGCGCTGCCCTGTGTGTCAGAGGAGGATAGGTCCGCTTTGGACGCACCCATTACGGTGGATGAGGTTGCAATCGCCATACGGTCCTTGCGTTCGGGTAAGGCTATGGAGCCGAATGGTCTACCCATCGAGCTCTATAAGCTTCGGCCTGATAAGATGGCGACCCATCTGCGCAATATGTTCATTGATGCCTTTGAGGCTGGCCTCCTTCCCCTTGATCAGCGCTTGGCCACTATAGTCGTCATCTACAAGGACGGTAAGCCTCGTGATCATTGCACTTCTTATCGCCCTATTTCATTGCTCAACGCTGAGCCTAAGATCCTGGCTAAAGTCCTTGCGAATTGCTTGCTAATGGTTATTTGTGACTTGATCCATCCGGATCAGTCCGGTTTCATTCCTCATCGGAATACGGCGCTTAATCTCCGCAGACTTCACGGTGTTCTCGCGAGAGCTGGGACGCTTACTGAACCCGCCATCTTGGCCTCGCTGGATGCCACGATGGCCTTCAAACTATTGAGTGGCCTTATTTGTGGGCGGCCCTCTCGAAGTTTGGTTTTGGCCCTAACTTTATCGCATGGGTACAGCTCCTGTATGAACGTCCGTTGGCCCAGGTAGTTGTTAATGGCAGAGTCTCTGGATCGTTCCGGCTGGGGCGCAGCACCCGACAGGGCTGCCCGCTCTCCCCCCTCCTCTTTGCTTTGGCATTAGAACCGTTGGCAGCGTGGCTTCGGTGGGAGCCTTCGATTAAAGGGATCCGGTGGGCCCCGGACCTTGAGGATCGCGTCTCTCTCTATGCGGACGATATTCTTCTTTACTTTACTTCCCCTCAGAAGTCCCTTAATGTGCTCTTTGATGTCCTCACCTCCTTTAGGAAGAACTCGGGGCTTGTTATTAACTGGACTAAATCGTGTGTATACGTTATAGCGGGGGTGCTGCCTCCACTACCCCGTAGATTTCTGATCCAAGAGGCAGAGACTGGGTTCAAGTATTTGGGAATTTTCATTTCCCTGGATCCCTCTGTACCATACGACCGCAATCTATATGTTCCTCTTCGGCGCCTTAAACGGGACGTTCAACGGTGGCGCAGCTTGCCTTTGTCCCCACTGGGATGCGCGGCCCTTTTCAAAATGATGTCCCTCCCTAGATTTTTGTACGCCTTGCAGAATTTCTTTGACCCTGTTCCCTCTAGCTACTTCCGTGAGGTTGAGGGGCTTCAGAGGCAATTGATTTGGGACGGACGGCCTCGTATCTCCTTATCTAAACTCACGTTGCCATGGTATGATGGTGGCATAGCCCTTCCGGACATCAAGCGTTACTACTGGGCCTCACAGTTGAGCGCGGTCAACCATGTGACGTATTCCCCGGGCCCCGTCCCTGCCTTCGCTATGGACAAATTCTTGTTGCCGGGTGGCAACTTCAATAGGGCTTTGTATTCGAAGGCGCCATTCCGACTTCTGACTGGACCCACAAAATGTGCTGTGCGTGCGTGGAGAGATGCGACTGTGGCTACGGGCTGGGGTGATAGGATGACACGGCTGACTCCGTTGTATGACTCTGAGCCGTTGGGCAGCCTGTGGCGAACGAAAGGGTTTGATAGATGGGATATGATCGGTATTAGCAAGGTGGAGGATCTTTGGTCCAAAGGCACAGTTAAGTCCTTTGAGGCCCTTAAGGTGGAGTATCTGCTGGACGACAGGGAGTATTTTCGATACCTTCAGGTGGGCCATGCCCTGGTCTCCGTGTTCCCTCCTGGGACGGAGATCCCCCAGTCGTCGCCGCTTGAGGATCGGATTCTGGACGGCCCCGTGCCGGACAGTACAATTTCTTCGGAAGTTGTTGTTGAAGCACATACCACCCTCCTAGGTAACTTAGATTCTACCACACAGGATGAGGTAGGGTGACACAAACAAATATCCCACCAGGCAGTGCACCAAGGTGGGTTCCCAGCACAGAATTTTAAGATTCTATCCTAGAATATAGCAGTGCTCAACTTAAAAATGGATCTCCCAGACTGGGGAGCATATATAGATGCTCATGAGCTGTGCCTTTTCCAGGAAACCTAGTCCAGGAAGGCTTTATATGGAGTGGGCTATGTTGCATACTTCACTCCAGCTGTCCAGGGGCCTAGGGGGAGACCCTCTGGTGGTCTCTGTATCTGGGTTGGTATCCATCTAAGTTGTAATATCAAAGTGATAGATACATTATCCCCAGATATTCTGTGCATTCTTTTACGTTTTTTAATAATTTAAAAACTGCTATCATTAATGTATATTCACGCCCAGTGAAGCAGAGGCTGACATCGCAGGTTCTAGACTGCATTGCAACATTTTTACAGACTCTGCCCGAGTCATCATACATAATCATTGGGGGTGATTTTATTTGCCACTTTGAACCGTTAAACGGTCTGAGTACTACTATTACCAGCAAGGAGGACTCGGCCTGGTTAGTCTCCGAATGTAACACTTACAAGGTGAGAGGTTGGACCCCCTAAGTCTTGCAAATTAATTCACTTATTCGCCGGGCCAAACATCTATTATTGATTATATACTAGTAGATGTGGAATTATGGCACAGAACTGTAGATTTTGCAGTTAACTCCAGCTGTGAAAGTGACCATAATCCACTGGTCCTAGAAATAACCATGCCAAAACTGGGGCAACATCAGAATCTACCTGCACAAAGATCTGGGCCTGGAGTACAAAAAAACAATGGATTTAGGCCCAGATCGTTGTACGGGGGTGAATGTAAGACATTGTTCTGCATTCTGTCCATCAACTGTGTTTTTTGCAATTTTCACCCCGAGTTGGCTGGGTATGCTCAGACGTGAGTCCCAGGCTCTCCACATCACTGGAGTCAAGCTATCCAGGCTGAAGAAGGCTGATAGCCAGAAACCGGTCCTTGGATGCTTTATTCCGGTCTAGGAAAGACATGGCTTGGTAGTTCGGGCTGGACTGTTCCCATGAGGCACAGGGTCAAGGCTGATTTGCATATAGCCATTGTCTGACCTAGGGAGGTGTGGAGTGCAAAAAAACGATGGATTTAGGCCCAGATCGTTGTACTGGGGTGAATGTAAGACATTGTTCTGCATTCTGTCCATCAACTGTGTTTTTTGCAATTTTCACCCCGAGTTGGCTGGGTATGCTCAGACGTGAGTCCCAGGCTCTCCACATCACTGGAGTCAAGCTATCCAGGCTGAAGAAGGCTGATAGCCAGAAACCGGTCCTTGGATGCTTGATTCCGGTCTAGGAAAGACATGGCTTGGTAGTTCGGGCTGGACTGTTCCCATGAGGCATAGGGTCAAGGATGATTTGCATATAGCCATTGTCTGACCTAGGGTGGTGTGGAGTGCAAAAAAACGATGGAATTAGGCCCAGATCGTTGTACTGGGGTGAATGTAAGACATTATTCTGCATTCTGTCCATCAACTGTGTTTTTTGCAATGTTCACCCCGAGTGGGCTGGGTATGCTCAGACGTTAGTCCCAGGCTCTCCACATCACTGGAGTCAAGCTATCCAGGCTGAAGAAGGCTGATAGCCAGAAACTGGTCCTTGGATGCTTGATTCCGGTCTAGGAAAGACATGGCTTGGTAGTTCGGGCTGGACTATTCCCATGAGGCACAGGGTCAAGGCTGATTTGCATATAGCCATTGTCTGACCTAGGGTGGTGAAGAGTGCAAAAAAACGATGGATTTAGGCCCAGATCGTTGTACTGGGGTGAATGTAAGACATTGTTCTGCATTCTGTCCATCAACTGTGTTTTTTGCAATTTTCACCCCGAGTGGGCTGGGTATGCTCAGACGTGAGTCCCAGGCTCTCCACATCACTGGAGTCAAGCTATCCAGGCTGAAGAAGGCTGATAGCCAGAAACCGGTCCTTGGATGCTTGATTCCGGTCTAGGAAAGACATGGCATGGTAGTTCGGGCTGGACTGTTCCCATGAGGCACAGGGTCTAGGCTGATTTGCATATAGCCATTGTCTGACCTAGGGTGGTGTGGAGTGCAAAAAAACGATGGATTTAGGCCCAGATCGTTGTACTGGGGTGAATGTAAGACATTGTTCTGTATTCTGTCCATCAACTGTGTTTTTTGCAATTTTCACCCCGAGTGGGCTGGGTATGCTCAGACATGAGTCCCAGGATCTCCACATCACTGGAGTCAAGCTATCCAGGCTAAAGAAGGCTGATAGCCAGAAACCGGTCCTTGGATGCTTGATTCCGGTCTAGGAACGACATGGCTTGGTAGTTTGGGCTGGACTGTTCCCCTGAGGCACAGGGTCAAGGCTGATTTGCATATAGCCATTGTCTGACCTAGGGTGGTGTGGAGTGCAAAAAAACGATGGATTTAGGCCCAGATCGTTGTACTGGGGTGAATGTAAGACATTGTTCTGCATTCTGTCCATCAGCTGTGTTTTTTGCAATTTTCACCCCGAGTGGGCTGGGTATGCTCAGATGCGAGTCCCAGGCTCTCCACATCACTGGAGTCAAGTTATCCAGGCTGAAGAAGGCTGATAGCCAGAAATCGGTCCTTGGATGCTTGATTCCAGTCTAGGAAAGACATGGCTTGGTAGTTCGGGCTGGACTGTTCCCATGAGGCACAGGGTCAAGGCTGATTTGCAAATAGCTATTGTCTGACCTAGGGTGGTGTGGAGTGCAAAAGAACGGATTAAAGCTCAGATCGTTGTACTGGGGTGAATGTAAGACATTGTTCTGCATTCTGTCCATCAACTGTGTTTTTGCAATTTTCACCCCGAGTGGGCTGGGTATGCTCTGATGTGAGTCCCAGGCTCTTCACATCACTGGAGTCAAGCTATCCAGGCTGAAGAAGGCTGATAGCCAGAAACCGGTCCTTTGATGCTTGATTCCGGTCTAGGAAAGACATGGCTTGGTAGTTCGGGCTGGACTGTTCCCATGAGGCACAGGGTCAAGGCTGATTTGCATATAGCCATTGTCTGACCTAGGGTGGTGTGGAGTGCAAAAAAAACGATGGATTTAGGCCCAGATCGTTGTACTGGGGTGAATGTAAGACATTGTTCTGCATTCTGTCCCACAACTGTGTTTTTTGCAATTTTCACCCCGAGTGGGCTGGGTATGCTCAGACGTGAGTCCCAGGCTCTCCACATTACTGGAGTCAAGCTATCCAGGCTGAAGAAGGCTGACAGCCAGAAACCGGTCCTTGGATGCTTGATTCCGGTCCAGGAAAGACATGGCTTGGTAGTTCGGGCTGGACTGTTCCCATGAGGCACAGGGTCAAGGCTGATTTGCATATAGCCATTGTCTGACCTAGGGTGGTGTGGAGTGCAAAAAAACAATGGATTTAGGCCCAGATCGTTGTACTGGGGTGAAAGTAAGACATTGTTCTGCATTCCGTCCATCAACTGTGTTTTTTGCACCAATTCTTACCAAACCTTTACACTTAGCTCTTAATTTCCTCTGGTCAATAGATCAGTTTGTTAGCATAATAGGCATAAATGACATTTACCTTTATTTTTTTGAATAACCACAGACTCGGGAGAGTTTTAAAACCCTTATCTATGTAAATATTTTGTGAATCAAATACCAATACGTCTCAGACACCAACTTATCAAGGAGAAATAATGATCAAAGTGAAACATAAAACATAGTAAAATCTCATGATGTTGGTACCTGAGAAGGATGGAAAAAGGAAACGGTACAAGGACATACCACACAGATTTATTTTTACCTAGACTGGTGTGAGGACCAACACCTGGCCAAAGAGCTTGAAAAGGGACTCGCGAATAGTCAGGAGCCAACAGATCAGGACAGGTTCAGGACAGGACAGGTAACCTCTTCTAAGTGCAACGCCAGCGTTACACCCCTGTCTGGGGCTACTCTCCTCGATTCTTCCTCTTTTAGATGGACAGGTTCTTCTCCCTCAGCAATCTCTCTGACTCTTCTCTCTCTGTATCTCCTTTCTCGATTCTTCTGTCAGAGTGCTCGAGCAGTGTCTCTGACCTCTGTGGCATCTGCCGTCTTCTGTCTCAATGATGGGTCGGTGACAAGTCTGATTAACTGACTGAGCCTACCTTAATTATAGTATTCTCAGTGTATGTACCACCCCCCAAAGTTTTAATATTCGTGATTTCCCTACTTGTGATTGGACAATGGGATGGGGAGAGGTCATCACACCATTTTAATGTAATGTCCTTTTATAAGGTTCAATGTTCTATATTCCTTCCCCTTACTTATTTTCCCATGTTTTAATTCCCACCCGTATTTCACATTAGTATTTTAACATTGTATGCAAAATTTGGTTTTCTCCTTCCCCTCTTCGGGTCAAAGGGTGCTGTTCCCAGGTGCTTCTATTAGTGAAACTGTACTTGGCAGAACTTTAATGTCACAGCTACAAGTTTGACAGAGTCCCACACGTCTGCGCACAACCAGGAAAGATAGAGATTTCAGTCACTCCAGGCACAAATACAAACTAATAACAAAGTCAAAGAAAGACATATTAGAATACGAAAATAAATGAATGCACTGCATACCACTTATTCCTACTCTAATCCCCTTAAGTTATCTAAACTATTGCATTAGCAATTTAGTAAAACATGCAAGGTTTAGTTTAAGCATAACCATGTGCATTAGCATGTGAGGTTCAAAGCGGCCATCTTTAATACTACTGCACAGCTGCAAAGATTTCCCACCAAAAACGAAAGACGTCATACTAAGTAGATGCAGCAGACGCATGCGCAAAAGATTCCTGCGTTTTCGACAGCCATATTAGAGACTCAAGTTACTTGTTATTAAAGAACATTTTAAAGCTTCCCCTAGATGAAGTAAATGTTGTGTCGTGCAATTATTAGTATTTACAAACATATTGATTACATTGTTACTTATTAGTCAAGAGGATTGAATCCAAGCAAATTTCTTTACGTATGAAACCTTGCTTCATCAAAGGAGAGTCCACATTTTTAAGATGGGTGAATTATCTGCCAAGCCAACTTGAGTTGATGGGTTCTGGTGCTCAGCACCAGCACTTAATCATCAACATCGGCGTTTGTCATGAGCACCAGTTAAGGAAACATTAATTTATGCCAGGCACTGGGAGATTAAATTACCTGCCCACTTTTATGGTTAGTATTTGGTTGTGTTTTAGGCGGCGCTCACAGGAGAAATGAGCTAGTGTAAAGTGGCTGCTGACGAGAGATCCAGCACTTATTTTCTTTACAAATTAACCACTGTTCCTGAGTGTGCACCACCTTCCAGTGGCCCTCAAATCACAATACATCTTCTGCTAAAATTGCCTAAAAAATCCTGTATCTGGAGGTCTGTTGCATTGGATAGCTATGTGCATAAAAGCTTTTTTCAAGAGCTTCTGCACTAGCGTTAAGCTTTACACAACAATGACCCCTCATTAATAAATCCGTTTTTTTTACTTTGTACACTTCCACTTTACTCCTACTCTGCTCATCTATTAGTGGTTTTGAGGATCAAATGGCAACGCCAAGTTCCCCATGTTAGTCCTATCAAGGTGCCACCATTTGAATTTCTCCTGCTTCAGATTTCCTCACAGCAAATAACGACATCACTTTTAGGAAACAAGACTTGACTCATCCCAATTTCATTTCACGTGAGGTATTGTTTTCTTGGACTCAGGGTGTGTAATGTAGGACTCCTTCACCGGTAAGCACACATGCAAGAGTGAGAACACTGTCAACGGGACCAGGGGACTACAGATCCAGATATCCTTGGTTCCTGAGTGCCACCAATGACTCTCTGCTGCGCCTGGAGGTGCATAAAAAGGTCCTGAGACCCCTGCAATGTGGGAAAGCAAGGACACTGTCACGGGGGCCGGAGGACTATAGATCCCGTTATACTTTGCAGCAGCCGCGGCAGGTAATAGGAGTACCTGCCGGGCGGTGACGTGGGGAGGGGCAGGGTGGGGGGTTGTAATGTATAGATTATGGAGATTTACAGGTAAGTAAACATATAAATAAATAAAACAAATTTTGTTGTGCGCACTGCATTGCATTTGGTGATGCCGTGCATGCAAAGAAATTCGTTTTATTTATTTATATGTTTACTTACCTGTAAAGCTCCGTAATCCATACATTACAACCCCCCAGCCTGCCCCTCCCCATCCCCACGTCACCGCCCGGCAGGTACTCCCACTACCGGCCACGGCTGCTTTGCAGTCCGAGTGCCGCCAACAACTCTCTGCTTCACCTGGAGGCGCATAAAAAGGCCCTTAGACCCAGCAGTGCGGGAGATCAAGGACACTGTAACGGGGGCCGGGGGACTACAGATCCCGGGATCCTTTGAGGCCCGAGTGCCGCCAACATCTCTCGGCTGCACTTGGAGGCGCATAAAAAGGCTCTGAGACCCCCGCAGTGCGGAAGAATGAGGACACTGTCAGGGGGGCCAGGGACGGGGCGTGGCTTGGATGCCGATGCAGGCGGTGGTGTGAGCGCTGAGCTCCGCTAGAGAACCCCGCAATTATCCTGAAGGACTGATCCCTTGACCCCCCCAGGCAGCAACTGGGGACGTGGAAGTGGAGGGGAGCTGGCCCCGAATGTTTCTGCCTTACGGGACGGTGAAACCCGGGATTGCGGAAGGGTTTCCTGGGCTGTGCTGATCGTTGTCGGGGACCACAAGATGGCAGCCCCACTCTAACAGGAGTCTCCTAGGCAGCACTACAGGAGCCATCTTGGGGTGTCCTGCGGGGCGCATCGTTGCTACAAACGGAACGGTACAGACCGCAAGGAGAGGAGAGCAACTGCGGCACAGGGGACGACCCGCATCGGCTGGAGCCCCCGGGGCTGGACTAGCGAAGGATCGCTGGGCTGCGCGACTAATACTGAGACCGGCTGCCGGGACCTGTGATGAGGAGCAGATCGGCCCTGGACGTGGGGCGGTATTGGTGGTGACGCATGTTCAGCGGCACTGGTGCAATGGGTGGCCAGCGCCGGCTGGTGCTTCGGGGCCGGCCGTAGCTGTGACCACACCGCGGAGGACAGGAGGGCTCAGACTACGGCTGCGGAGGCCCTAACCCCTCCTTGCGAACAAACCAGTGCATTGGAGACCATTGAGGCAGAGATGAAGGCCCAGGGGCAATCTGAGGGCTGCATGCTGATTGAACCTGTACTGGTGAGTAAAGGTCTGGGGACGGCGGAGGCGGCCGGATGGCCCTGGGGTGTCGCCAGCTGCGAACTGGAGCGGGGACAGAGGCTGGTGGCCTGGGCCTCTTGCTGACCACCACAGGGAGGTGAAAGCGGCTTGGCCTGGAACTATTGAGGGCGAGACCTGAAGAGGTGTGGACGCATTGGGTGGCCTGCAATATAGACAGAGGGGAGGCCCATTTCCAGGAGGAACTGAACACAAACCCATTGGGTGGACTGGCGCTTGGAGCGGGAAACTTCACTGAGGGCTGCAACGAGGTACTTAGACAGCACTGCGGCGCACTGGCTTTGGGCCACCGCGATACATGAAAGCTGATGTAGGCCCATATGTCACCGCGCTATGATCTGCTGAGAAAGGAGTGGTCCTCCTGCTTGGGAGAACATTGGATTGCACATTCCTGCTTCTTTTGGCCTGCCGGGCCTGCACAGATGGCGCAGTGAACTGGACCCTATCGTATCCACAGGATAACTATATCATTCTTGTGTTATTCATAAACATTCAATGAAATCAGGCTGAAGAGAAGAGAAAAATGAAGTGAGCACACAGTAAATTAATTTTCTATGAAGATGTTTAGTATTGAATTGATCAGAGAGTACAAATCATGGGGATAAAAAGCAGAAACAAATCCAATATTGGCAGTTATGAATGGATCTACATAAAAATCAACAAATCGATTCATAACATTTCAACAACTCCATGGGTAAAAGAAGACAAAGTTCACTAATATACAGAGGTATCCTTCGAGCATTAATGCTGTGGAGATGGTGACTAGGTCGACTGGCTGAGAACTGAGGTGGCCCCCGAGAGCTTGTCTGCTTTCTACATGCTGAAACGTGCGCACCGTGTCCCTGCAAGGCCTCCACAACAGAGACGTCCTCCCAAGCCGGTGGTGGCATGCCTATTACATTTTAGGGACAGGGACTTGCTTCTTCAGAAGGCTCGTATGGATGGCCTATTCCAGGTCGGCAATAGTAAGGTCACTCTGTTCCCGGATTATTCTTTTGAAACTCAGTGGCGCGGTGCATCCTTCCAGGCAGTCAAGAGGAACTGCGAGCAGAGGGGATCCAATTCTCCCTATTATTCCCGGACAAACTACGCATACTACTAGATGGGAAAACCTGCTTCCAAGACACGCCAGAGGATGCGTGGATGTGGCTGGAATCTTACAGAGCTGGCAAGGATGGGCCAGAGCGTGAGGCACGGGCACATGCTGAAGACTCGCAGCCCCGTAGATCACAGCGTATAAGGCGACGGCGGCGAGGATTACGAAAACCATCGAACTCACAAATGGAGTTGGAGCGCAGGGGAGCATTAGCAGCGGTATAAGCGATATCTGGAGACTTGCTGATAACTTCGCCGAGAGGCTCGGACCTGGCGAATGACAAGGACAACTCGGAGGCGGACTCTTCGGCATCAGATAGTGTTCATTTGCCGCTGGTCACACCGGGAACGGTGGATGGACTGCTGGATGAGTAGACTCTGTATTTTATGTTGGAATGGGGGACTGCTCTGATTAGATGTGGAACAGTGAATGTTGTGGGCTCCCTATGATACCATCTAGCAATACAGTACGACAGGACACCGGGCTGGGCTTGTTACTGATATGACGGTACAACGCCTAGGCAATTGAGAAACGTGGATTTATGCTTGGTGGGAACCAGGGCGGATGTGTCTCTGGGGGGTTCCCGAGGCGGTCACTGGGTGCTGCATTGACTAACTAAAGGTTACTTGCTAGGCCCTATCCAGCCCCCACCGGATGGTCCCCAGTTAGTTAGCCTTAGCATTGATTGAGGCAATTGTTGGGCTGGTTTGGATGGGATTTACTATGTTAGTGCCTGTTCTTGGGGGGGGGGGGCGATGTTGAGGGCAGGATGGGATTTTTGGGGGAAGGGAATGGTTTGAATGAGAGATGGTACCTGCCAGCGCGTCTAGGGGGGGAACGGAGAGTTCCTGTGTTTTTTGCATCAATACTATGGGTCCATTACCTGATGTGAAATGCGTGACTTGGAATGAGCGGGGATTGCACTCCATGCAGCGTAGATATAAAGTCCATTCTTACTTAGTGCGCAGGGGCGCGCAGATAGCTTTCCTACAGGAGACACATTTGACTAGAGCAGAGGGGTTGGCACTGCAGCGCCCCTGCAGCTTTATTACACCACTTATTCAGCTTTTGCGCGTGGGGTGTTGATTTGGATTAGGGCTGGGGTCCTCTTTCAGGCGACTGATCCCTTGGTAGATTCTGAGGGCCGCTATGTTTTTGTAAGAGGACGCCTTCATGGGCGGGAGGTAACCCTCTGCAGTATTTATGCCCCTAATGTAGAACAGGCACCATTCTTAGAGCACTTGTCTGACGCCCTGGCGGCTTACTTTACAACCCCAGTATTTATGTGAGGGGACTTTTACTCCATTGCGGATGTGGCCATGGACAGATCCCACCCTCCATTACCTACGGCCTGATTCATAAATTAGCAAAGATCAGAGCCCAATGGCAGGATCACTGGGGTTTTGTAGATGTTTGGCGAGCTTAGCACCTGGATGAAAGAGATTACTCATACTTCTCGGCTTTTCACGATTTGCATGTGCGGCTCGATGCGGTCTTGTGTAGTCCCGGTCTGGCCGCTATGGTAGTTGGTAGCGAATATTTATCGCGCACCATCTCGGACCACAATCCGCTGCTGGTGAGTTTCTGTTGGGCTGCGGAGGGCCCTACTGTCCCGACTTGGAGGTTGACCCAGAGTTGCTGGAGGACCCGGCCTTCCGTGCCGAGCTAGGAATGGGGATCGAGCAGTACTTTGTGGAGAATGAAGGCACTGCCACGACAACTGCCCTGGAATGGCATGCCTTCAAAGTGGTGATCCGTGGGTTTTGTATTAGTAAATGGGTAGGAGTGCGGAAGCTATTACTCCAAGAAATTGAAACAGCGGAGAAGGCCCTTAGGGAGGCTGAGCGAGCCAACTCCACTATTATTATTATTATTATTATTAATATTAAATTTATAGAGCGCCTGGTTACACTAACTAGTGTGTCCCCGCGCTATGTCTGGCCCAAATTAACTTGTTCCGAAGATCTTCAACGGCTGGTCTGGTGTCATCTCTGTCCTAATCTTTTGGGAACAGGAAGGTTTTTAACTCTTTGTGGAATGCCTGCTCTAATGTTTCTAAGCGTAGCTTCTGTGGGAGCTTGTTCCATTGTTGAGCTGCCATGACTCTACAGGAATGTCCACCCATTCTCATTCTGCTAAACTTAGGGACTGATACCTGGCCAGTCCCGCTAGCTCTCAACTGACGGGTTGAATGGTAAGGGCTTAGCAGATTACGGAGATAAGTGGGTCCTTTCCCCTGTAAAATGCGATGTCCTACACAGAGGGCTTTGAATGTCACTCGCTCCCTAATAGGAAGCCAGTGCAGGGATTTGAGTGCTTTCTTAGAAGAGGCCTTCCTGGGCAGCAGGAGAATCAGGCGAGCCGCCGCATTCTGCACGCGCTGCAGCCTTAGAATGCATTTAGCACTGGCCCCTAAATACAGGACATTTCCATAGTCCAATCTGGACGCAATTAAGGCATGGACCATGGTTTTTCTGGCAGGTAGAGGGAGTATGTCCTGTGTCTTCCTCAAGACCCTCAAGATGCCAAAGCAAGTCCCTGCCAGCTGTTTAGTCTGATGCTCAAATGATATTTTATTATCGAGCCATACCCTAGATTTCTCACTGGGTTGCTGGGGGTAGGTGGTGGACCCAAGGCAGGGGGCCACCATGCCGAGGTCCATACTGATGGGGCCTTCCCCACTATCAGAACCTCCGTCTTGTTGCCATTAAACTTAAGGCAGTTACTTGCCATCCATGCAGCAAGCTGCTGCAGACAGGAGATAAAGTTAGTGGCAGCCAGTTCTTTCGATGTCAGGGTCACGACCAGTTGCGTGTCATCAGCGTAGGACACAGCTTTTACTCCAAAGGAGTCCGTGATTTTTGCTACGGGAGCCACGTACAACTTAAAAAGGGTCGGGCTCAAACTGGACCCTTGCGGCACGCCCTGCTTTAGGCTAATGCTCTTAGAGCAAATGACCTCTGTGCTACTTGGACGCTCCGGTCGGACAGAAAGGATTTCATCCAATCCCATGCTTTACCCACCACTCCTCCACTCTTCAGACACTGTAGCAATGTGTGGTGGGCTACAGTGTCGAAGGCGGCACTGAGGTCGAGCAAAATCAGTGCCGCCGTTTGACCCTCGTCAGCATATTTCCGTAAAATCTCTGTAGAAAACAGAAGTGCTGACTCTGTCGAGTGGAGGGCGCGAAAACGCGATTGTGTGGGGTGGAGCAATCCGTTTGCCTCAATATGGGCTGACAACTGGTTATTCACAACCTTTTCCGCAATCTTAGCGAAATACGGCAGGAGTAAGATAGGTCGTAGGTTCTCGAGATGTTCCATGCTTAAGTTGGGCTTTTTCCTCAGAGGGAGAACCACTGCCTCCTTCCATGTTTTTGGCACCTGCCCTGAGTCAAAAGAGAGCTCCAATAAGTCTCTGATAGGGGCTCAAGGATGTCCAGACTGCCTCTCAGTACCTCAGGCATAGCCGGGTCCTTCGGAGAGCCTGATTTGATGTTATTTGCAAAACCACACATGACTTCCCTAGAAGGAACTCTGAACTCTCGAGGCCCTCTACCACAAGGTCGGTAGAGATTGTCTTACTGTGGCGTTCTTCCCTGGCCATCTCCGGGAAGGAGGAGTATGTTTTTTCTACCTTTTGAGCAAAGAGCTCTGCCGCCTGATTACAGGACTCCTCTGACCCGCTCATAGGGGCCGCCACACTTGAGAGATCAGATATCTCTTTATAAACTGAAAACAGTTCCTTCATTGAGTTATCTGCTCCCTCAATTCTGCTACAGTAGTGTACTTTCCGGGATTTCCTAATTAGGGCATGCTAGTCCTTGAGTCCGGTTTTATATTCAAGTTTCAAGTTTCAAGTTTATTTTTATTTGCTTTGGTACTCAACTGAGGACCACAAATATTTTAAGCATAAAATTCAGTTTTACACCATTTAAAATTTCTCATGTTAATACAAAGTTAAAAATGGTTTTAAAAATGTGTGAAATTTATGACAAACAAATTTATTTTGGGGAAATTTGCATAAAATGATCAGTTCCTTTGCTGAGTTAATTTATTTTACATTTGACGTATATAGATTGCAAAAACATTTTCCTTGCCATTACCACTTTTGGATTTGGGCATACAAACATTAAATGCTCTAAATCGTGCTCTTCGCCATTACACAAGTTACATATCGAGCTTTCCTTTAAGTACCATTTAGATGTTACGGTTTTGACTGGTAATATGCCAAACCGGAGCAGAAGGATCGCTCTTCTGACGCCATGATTTAGATTAAAAGCGATATACTGCTGAGGTTTCTGAAATGTTATTAATTCAATAAAATTCTTATATACATTTAGTTTAGAGCAATGCGAGAAGTCTAGTTCAAAGCTAAATCTTGGAATGTAATGTTTTAAAAAGAGCTTCAACTGTGCTGGTGACCAAGCTAGCAGCAAATCGGTGTTAATCTCTGCTAGCTTAAAAGCTATTGACATGTTCCTAGAAAATACATGTTTAGACGAGTCTCGGTCAAAGGTCTCAGTTTTGATCAGGGATCTGAGAGTTCCTTGCTCCGCATGTAGGAGATTGTACGCCCACCTGATGATATTAGCGATTCCTCGAGAGTAAGAGCCGGTTTTATATGCAATCTTTCTTTCCTCAGTGTAACTTTTCCTCCGGTACCACTAACTCTGAGGCGCGGGACACGGTCCGGACCTTCAGGAAATGGTGGCAGTGGTTATGGAGCGCTTAAGGTGCTTCGACCACAGAGCTTATTTGGCCCGTGCGCATGCTGAAATGGATAAGGTGGACACCTTACTGGCGTTGTTGGCCAACCCCCTCCATAGATGCGTTCCCATTATGGCACTGACCTCCTCATCAGGGCGATTAGAATACACGCAACATCTAATAAACGATCAATTTCGTCCTTTTATGCAGACCTATATATGAGCCACTTGCAAACCGGAGAGATGGAAATGCAGGCGTTCTTGGAGGACTTTGGAGCTGCCTACCGTTCAGGTGGAAAAGGTGGATTCGCTCGTCCAGGACCTCACAATTGCTGAAATCTGTTGCGCCATTAAACAGTTGGTGCACAACAAAACTCAGGGTAGTGATGGGCTACCCATTGAGTTCTATTCGGCTTATATTGACGGGTCATTTCCTCCTCGTACCCAGTGGGGCGTGGCACTAGCCAGGGTTTCCCACTTTCCCGCTGCTATTTGCCCTTGCCATGGAGCCACTGGCGACACAGGCTAGAATGGGGAGGGCGTTCCAAGGATTGAGGCTTAGTGGCCGGACGCATTATATCTCGCTGTATGCCGACGACCTTTTGCTGTTCTTGAGGGATGCAGGAGGGGTGATGGAGGTAGTGCGTGCCTTACTCCGCCGATTCAGAAATATATCTGGTTTACGAGTCAACTGGGCAAAGACTAGCGTATTTCCAGTAACCAGAGTGTGCGACCCTCCTACACTACTGCCTGATGTGGCGTGGGAACCCAGGTGCCTCCCCCACTTGGGGACTCATGTTTATCATACCCAGGCCAATCTGCTTGAAGGTAACATAGGTAAAGCAATAAGGGGACTTAAGGTCAGCATGCACTTCTGGGGAACTTTGCCATTGTCAGTGGCGGGTCGGGTGGCACTTCTGAAAATGGTGGCACTACCTCGGCTACTATACTTTTTCCGGCCTTTGCCTATACAAATACGCATCGCACTATTTTGGCAGCTCCGTTCTGCGGTGGGTGGCTTTCTTTGGGGGACAGGGAGGCGTTGGGTGGCATTAGATACTTTGATGTGCCCAAGAGCTGAGGGGGGTGTCGCTGTCCCCGACTTCGAATTATACTATCTGGCAGCACAGTTCCAGTACCTTACCCAGGCAGTGGCACAGGAATTTTGAGGGCCGGAGCGAGAATTCGAACCAGATGTGCCGCGGCATGTACTGTCATTTGTGGTTCTACAGCAAAGACTACGGGCTGCTGGATTATCGATTGAAGAATGCACTCTGAGACATTGTTGAAAGCAATACCACAATAGAATTGGGGTGCAGCGACCTAATGCCCCATGGATACCATTGGGCATGTGTACGGCCCTACCACATGGTGGGGATTGGTCTGCCCTTGCAGAGTGGGAGACATTAGGATTATTGATAGTAGGGAACTTGTTTGGAGATGGCGTACTATTGCCCTATAGCACATTACAGGAGAGTTTTGGGCTCCCGCGGGGCCATTTCATAATACATGCAGAAACACGGGGGCACTGACCTTTCGGAACCACCAATAAGTGAGGCGTGTCAATATGTAGTGATGACAGCGGGCACTTATAAGGCGGTCACTTGCTTATATAAACGCATGCTTGGGGGTGGCTGGCACTGTTGCAGAGGCTATGAGCGCAGTGGGCGATGGATATAGATAGAGAGATACCCGACATGGCCTGGTCGCACATCCTTCAAAGGGCATGGATGGGCACTAGAAATGCCAGATTCCAATTGATCCAATTTTTTATTTTGCACAGGGCATATCTAACACCGGCAAAAATCAACCAATATTTCCGTGTAAATATGGCACTATGCCCCCGATGTAAGTTGAGGAACGCGGATCTAGTACACATGCTGCGGGATTGACCGCAAATGGGTACATACTGGGAGGAGATAATCACTTTACTCTGTAGCATAACGAAGCGACAACTTACTCCAGATAAGGGGACTTGTTTGTTACATTGTTTTTCTCATACTAGCAAAACAAAACTAACAAGCTAGTTTTTGGACTTAGGATTGTTGCTTGCTAAGAGAGAAATTACGTCCACACTGGAAAGCTGCGGCAGGGCCCAGCTACCTTAGATGGAAGTCTGCATTACTTATGTGGGCAGGCAGCGAGAGCACAGTTCGTCTGACAAGGCATTAGAGGCGGCGCGAGCATGGGAGGCCCTTGTAATAGAGCTGAAGGTGACAGATATAGAAACTGATTCAGAGACGAGTGCTCTAACTGTGGAGGAGGACCAGTAGAATAGTTACCCAGATGATAATGAGAAAGCACGTGAGGAGATTCCCCGCTCCCATAATAGTCATAACAATTAATAATGCTGTAAAAATAATGTCAATTATGGACCCCATAAATAAGACTTGCCATTCTGTCACACTTAGCCTTATGATTGGTGTGCCGGCGGGGGGGGTGGGTCAGGGAGGGAGAGTTGAAGGTGGGACTGTGAATGGACTTGATGCACAAGGCATTATGGCATAGAAGTATGTTCTTACGTTTGTACCCTGTTACTGTTCTGATCGCCAATGACATAGGGAAATCCGTGACAACTGGGACAGTTTTCTATTAGTTAACTTACCTTGATTGTAAGAACAAGTGTCATATAACTCTTTAATTAGCTTGGAAAGCCATGCCTATGTAGGTATGATCAACCATTCTCATGTCTATTGTTTGTGTTTGGAAACAATAAAAAGATTTTAAAAAACAAAATGGGGGCCAGGGACTACAGACCCTGGTATCCTTTGCGGCCTGAGTGCCGCCAATGACTCTCTGCTGCGCCTGGTGGCTCATAATAACGCCATGATACTCCCGAAGCAAGGGAGAGCAAGGACACTGTCACCGGGGCCGGGGGACGACAGATCCTGGTATCCTTTGCGGGCTGAGTGCGGCCAACGACTCTCTGCTGCACCTGGAGGTGCATAAAAAGGGTCTGAGACCCCGAAGCCCCTGTCTGGGAGACCCGCCTGATATCCGCCTTAGGAGGATCTGCTCCCACAACCTGGCGTCTGGAGTCAGATCGAAGGTATGGCTCTTAAGTTTTGGACTGATATTTTATTATCAAAAGATAAGGGGTTCACTTAGTCTGTCCACTTATTGGGTCTAAACCTTGGGTCGTCATCACTAAGGGTTGTCTGCCTGTAATCAAGTTGTTTGGATCCTGCGACTTTGATTTAACCTTAGGAGATTTGCAACAATAGAGAAACAGACATGCCCTGCAAAGCAACAAACCTTGCCCCAGCAAACTGCCCCTACAGTGGCTCCCACTTCAATTGATAAAATGTTACAGAGGACCATTGGAGATTGAACTCATCAAGTTGCGCCTATCCAGAACCCCTGATCTCTATGTTTCGGCACCTGATGTGACCTCAACCCTATGTACCTCTGTTCCAGAAGCTGTGCCCCAGGCCTTGCAGGCCAATCCCTACTGTAAGGGAGAGGTAACTACCAATAACTGGCCAGCAAAAAGGGGCAACAGACTGTGGACTGGCCAAAAATGGGAAACCTAAGCAACCCGGGAAAATGGGCACAAAAAGAAAGAAGTGCAATGAAGAAATGCCTGACACTGAAATGTACCAGAATGACACAGACTTGGACTCGGGCGGTGTATGTAATAATCAAGTATCTCCAGACTATCCAGCGTGGATAAAGAACTTGGTGGTGGACCTCCAGACTCAAGTCAGAATCCATTGTGAAAGAAGAGCTAAGCGCTCTCTCAGCTTGCGTTAATACATTGGCAGAAACTATGGAACGTTGGGTGGATAGGTAGATGCCAGCTGTACGGAAAAGTACAGATTTGAATTGCCGGGCAGACACAGGCTTGCAAGCATCTGACCAAGCACCCAACCAAGCTTCTGTAACAAGACCAGAACCCCCGCACGCCCAAAATGTGACCTCTGCCATTTTTCCAAACCTGACTAGCAGTGAGTCCAGGAGTAAAAATCTGGCACATCCTAGTTTGGTAAACATACCCCACCATGCGAGCCGGCCTGGGCCTAGGTACAGAGGGGGGCAGCAGATTGTTATGTAGTAGGGCCGGAGAAGAGTGTAGCAATCTGCCTTCCATAAATCTACCCCCTGCCTCATCTCCCTACGTTATTGTCCTAGCAGGTGTACCTGAGCTTAATCCAGGACAGCGGGAAATGCATTATAAACTAATTAAAATATGCATTTTTTGGTTAGCAAGGCAGAGACAATTCTCCTACGAAAATGCTGGAGAGATCCTTATGACCCGCAGGATAAGGTGGGTGGGTTACAGACCAAAAGATGTGCAAGGGGATTCTATAGTAATCAACTTCAAAAACCCCTTGATCGTCCGAAGCCACCTAGGCCCAAAACACCAGATCTCAGGGGAGGGAATTAGGTCTCTTCAACTAGGGTACTTTTACATTCCACATCAAGTATCAGACCCCAATACGCACGCGGGCCATGGACAGGGGATGTGGAAGCAAAATGATTATCGTGAAAGTGCTCACCTTAAAGAAAGAGAGGCTTCTCCTGCATGCATTAAGAGAATTATATTCAATCCTTTCTCTTTTGTTGGATTACAACTCTTCACAAAGCTTAATTGTAGAAACGTAATTTATTTGTCAAATGTATTCTCAATGAGTTCAAGGATATTTATTCCAAATTTATTCCGTCATAACAACAAATGGTGTAGAACAAACACTAGTTGTTGCCCAATGCATTTCAGGTAAAAATGCCCTTCTTCAGGGGTATACAGTATATTCCAATAAAGTATGATTCTTCACTGGACCCCCGATTTTGTATCGACGTTTCTTACAAATGAAGAACTTCAATATGTCAACACGGTTCACGACCGGCTTCCGGTCTGGTTGTTGGAGGGGATCTCAATTTTCAGTGGGGCGTTCCAGAGACAAATATCTGGCCAATTAGGGCTTGGACACCGCTGGTGTTGCAGATTAAGTGCCTTACCTTGACTCACTCCCTATGGGCATGCAATGGCCGATCTAAATCTGACATCCCTGGGAATTATACTTTAATTGCCCAGGGCACCCCTCTATCATAGATTACATCCTAATTGATATTAGGATTTGGCAACAGTTGGTTGGTTTTGCTGTTTTCAAGTGTCATGACAGCAATCATAATGCCCTACCTGCTGAGTTAGAACTGTCGTCCACCGAAGCTGCTGTTGGTTCAATTACACTGCCGGACGATAGACTCGTCTTGACTAACAACAGACGAAGGGTTCAATGGACAGCCATTTATCATTCCACTGCCAAGCTGTCGTCTCTGTATGAGGCAGTTATCCCTTGTCTTGCAGCAGCAGAGCAATCTATCTCTGGTGATGGTGTTCTCATCTCCTGCGAGCAAATTTCTGCGACCCATGATTTGCTGACAACCACCTTAGCTGACATCTTTTACTCATTGTCTTGCCCCAGCGGTCAGAATAAAGGTACACAGCCCTGGCTCAAAAATAGCTGCTGGAAAGTCAAACTAGCCCTGGTTGAGTCAATTACAACTAAAGGAAGACCTCTAATCAGAGCAAGAAGGGTTCTTTATAGGGCTTGTATTAGCAAAGCTAAAAAAGCTTAGGAGATAGAAAAGCGTGAGTCCTTAAAACAGGCCCTTTCTGACTATGACATGAAGGCTTTCTGGTTGCGGATGATTGGACATTCTGGATTAAAGTATGTAGAGCACACCGGTGAGGGGGGGTACATGGGGGGGTGGAAGAGGCCTAAACTGACAGGAGTTCCATGATGGGCTCCACATAATATTGCTTGGGGTGTGGGATGCAGGTTGCGGTGTTAGCATTAGAGCATGAGGGGGAGGCTGAGGCCCTTAGTCTGATGTATCGATGTCAGCACACGCCTACCTATGAATAATGTCTGGAAGCACTGTATCCCATAATTTGCCCTTATTGATGATGGGCGTTGTATGTGGGGATGTTGTTTGGGTTGAAAACCAATAAAATACTTAAAAAAAATAAATGAAGGCTTTCTGGTGCATAGTGAACACTGGCAGCAGGAAGCCGGCCATTGATCCAAACATTGCTGCCGATAAAAGGAAAGAACACTTTGAGACACTGAATCTGAGGTTGGGGGATGCAGTTATTAATATAACCAATGAGATGATTCCATTGCAAAATAAAGGTATAGAGGCCTCGCAGATAACCCTTACGGAAATTAATCTAACCAACGAGACCACTCTATTTCAAAACACTGGAATAGAGGCCCGCAGAAAACCCTTACTGAGATAATGAGTGCCTTAAAGGAAATTGGCCCTTCCAAAGCACCTGATCTCGATAAGATCCCTGGTGACCTCGTTTGCTTTGAGCCAACCATCTGGGCCCCCTATTTTTGGTCTCTATTCAATGCCATATCGCAGGGAATGGCTATTCCCTCTACATGGACAGGTGCAGAAATTCTCCCAGTTTATAAAAAGGGTTCACCACTCCTCCCCTCCAACTACAGGCCCATAAGTTTAATTGATGTAAGTCCAACATTTTTGGCCAGGGTATTGTTGGTCTGGCTTTAAGCCTGGATGGACGAACACCCTGCAAGCTATTTTTAGAAAAAAAATGTCAACCATGGACTAAATATTCAGGCTTCAACTCTTGTACTGTTCTGTAATAATGGAGAGTGATAGTCTCTATTTGATCTTAGTGGATTTAAAATCTGTGTTTGATCTAGTACCTAGAGAACAAATGTGGACCGTCCTCTATGCCCTGGGGGTGCTCTCTATCTTTTCCATATGTTCATGCTTTTGCACAAAGACAATTATGCCCAAATTAAATATGGCAAATGTGGGGAACTTACCCCACCCATTCCTATAGATAAAGGGGTACGGCAAGGGTGTGTGCTCGCACCACCCTTTTTTGCCTGTTTATCAATGCACTCATTTGATGTGCTGAACTCTTGGATGGATAATGATACACCCAAGATAGCTGGTAGGAAAATACCAGCAATGATGTTTGCTGATGATACTCTGCTGCTCTCAAAATTGCCAATGGGCATGTAGAGGATCCTCAAGAACTTCAAGGCTTTTTGTGATAGCTGGGAATTTGAGATTAATTTTCTGAAGACTTATTATATGGACTTCAACCCGACTAGTGCCACCTGCCTTAAGTCTGCATGGTAATCCCCTGGAGAGGGTTTCTGTCTTTGATTATCTTGGGGGTCACCCTGACCGATAAAATGCCCTGGGGGTGCAAATCAATAAAACCAGTCTGAAACTTGCACAGTATAGGGGAGGGTTATTGAAGCTATCCAGGAACTCCCTGTTTAAAATCATTGGTCCAATAGTGGAAATCTATAAAACGCAAACTTGGCGTTCTGCAATGTATGGGTCCAAAACTTTGGGGCACAATTCTTTGAGAAACCCTACCAAAACTGAGAATGCATTTACCAGGCAGCTTCTTGGTCTTCTATCTAGTGCTCCGCTTATACTACTCCGTCTAGATTTGGGGATAACACCCATTGCTGATGAAATTGCCCTTAGACCCTTACTCTATTGGCACCGTCTATGGGTAACCCCGGAACTGGCTGCCTAATGGGATGAGCTAAAGGAGTTTTTATCTCTGAATGGTGCTGGAAAACTACAGTGGCTAGTCTATGTTAGGGACACCTTTCAAAATATGGGCAGAGCGAGACTATGGTATTCCTCTGAGGAAGCCTGTGCCACGGTCTCTTGAAAGGAACTCGCACAGGGATTCAGGGAAGATAGACTCGCTAGAATACAAGGGGAGTTGGCAACAGGTCAACTGGCAGTTTCATTCATGAGGGTCTAAGACCACTATTGCCTAGAGCATGCCCTGGATGAGATACAACCTGCACTAGCGAGGAAACTATATGTCTAATTTAGGCATGGGACCCTCCCACTACGTGCCTTCACGTACAAATGGGCAGGTGCATACACTCTAGGCTGTGCTGCCTGTAACCATTCAGAGGAAGCAGAGTTGCATGTTTTCTTCTTCTGCCCAGGCTATAGAAATCTAGGTGCCCCTGGCTGACACATCTTTGCAGAAATCTGGTTACTAGACGCTGTGTGGAAGCATATTGGCTGCTGAAGTATAACACCTCAACCCCCATTGTGTTTGCGGTGTCACATTTCCTATTATCTATGAGGTGTGTGTGCAGGTCACTTTTAAAAACACCTCATTAGGGCGTAGCTGACAACATCTCCCCTTTCCCTGCCAGGCTCCTGCGACTTTTTTTCTAATGTTTTTTAATGTAGTTTTTATCTGCGTCTTTTTCATGCTATAGATCCTGAAATCCATCAGCACCTTCTTTTTTTATTATGCTGTATATATTTTTACATGGTTTTAATGTATCTGTTGTAATTAATTTTGCCCTTTTTTATCTGGGAATGGGTACTTGCAGCAATTTGCACCGTTAACTGTAGGTCTCTGGAGTTTTAACTCTATGTATTTAAGAATGTTTTTGTTGTAATGTTGCCTATTTTGCACTTTAATGGTCTATCCATCGCAATAAAGTGGGAAACAACCGTTACAACGCAACTATTACAACGCACACCGTTACAACGCACACTATTACAACGCAGGATCCTTTACAACGCATGGCTTTACAATGCATGACATTACATAGCAGATGCTATTACAACGCATGCCATTACAACGTAAGTATAGGTAAGTATATTATTTTATTTAACCTTTTTTTAAATTACAAAAATATTAAAAATAAATAAAATAAATTAATTAAAGTAATTTTATATATATATAGTTTGGGTTATGGGGTACAGGGGTATTTTTAGGGTTCAGGGTTGGGTTTGGATTTTGGGGTACAGGTGTATTTTTGGGGTTCAGGGTTGGGTTTGGATTTTGGGGTACAGGGGTATTTTTAGGGTTCAGGGCTGGGTTTGGGGTTCAGGGGTATTTTTAGGGTTCAGGGTTGGGTTTGGATTTTGGGGTACAGGGGTATTTTTAGGGTTCAGGGCTGGGTTTGGGTTTTGGGGTACCGGGGTATTTTTAGGGTTCAGGGCTGTGTTCGGGTTTTGGGGTTCAAGGGTATTTTTAGGGTTCAGGGCTGGGTTTGGGTTTTGGGGTACAGGGGTATTTTTAGGGTTCAGGGTTGGGTTTGGGGTACAGGGGTATTTTTAGGGTTCAGAGTTGGGTTTGGGTTTTGGGGTACAGGGGTATTTTTAGGGTTCAGTTTTTAAATAAATAGTTTAAAATAATTAAAAAAATTCATTTGAGTAATTTTATTATTTATTAATAATAGTTCTTTAATAATAATAGTTCTTTTAAAAATAAACTATTTTTTTAAATGTATATATATGTACAAATTCATTATTAAAAAATAATTTAATTTATGTAATTAATTACATTTTATTAAATTAAATTTTTTAATAAAATAATATACTTACCTATACTTACGTTGTAATGGCATGCGTTGTAATAGCATCTGCTATGTAATGTCTTGCGTTGTAATGGCATTCGTTGTAAATGTATCTGCGTTGTAAAAATTGCGTTGTAACGGTGTGCGTTGTAAAAGTTTGCGATGTAACGTCATACATCCCTTTGATGATTATGAATATTATGAATACATGCTAGGAATATTCAATGGCAAGATTAGGATTTCAGCTTCTAAAGCGTGGTATGAACAGCCATCTAGATAATTAGTATTATAATGATGGAGAGTAACTTCGGAGGTTTTATGGATTGGTAGGTACTGGGCTTTCTCAGCCAATTCAAATCCTTGTACCTTCTGCACCTCATGACCTCAAGGCACTTTTCACAACCCTGCATTATACCACAGGCAGAGCACAAAGCAGTTTGTGGTCCCTCCTATGCGCTACAAGCCCTGCACCAGTTAAGTGACCTAGATGCTGAAAGCATAAACCAGGTTGGACAGGGTTTGGCAGAGCAGGGATGGAGGTAATCACAACATGCAGAGTCAGCAGGACTTTATCTCTCTCCAGACCTCTCATAAACTTTCTAATATCTAGGTCACACACACAGTACAGCTCCATCTATATTTTCTGCAAAGTGTTATAAAAAACTTGCTACGTCTGATGCCCCTCAGGGCCTTAAAAGGAGCTACTGTGTCCGTGTTAGACGAGGGTCAAAATATTTCTTCAATTATACCAAAAATGTCTTGCTTATGCCAAGTTTGTACTCAAGTGTGAAACCTTTCAGCTTTGCAGGGTTTCCTAAGTGTAGATAAACCATATTTACTGGCATAAAAATTGTTCTTTGTAAATACTTAAAAACTGTGTTTTAAGTTAGAGAAGAAGACGGTGGAGGAGTGGGGTCTGTTCAAGCAGTCAAACCATGGAATTCATTACTCCCAAAGATAAGAGCCACAGATAACTATCTTTTCTCCGATAAGATTACTCAAGAATTGGCTCCCCCCTACATAACCACAATACCAAAACAGAAATGTACAGTATATCCCTGTCTTTATAAACATTTAATTTGATTATATGTATGCATCTAACTAAGTGTATTTCTTGATATAAATATGTGTAATATATACTTATGTATCTATTTATTACTTTACTCCTACTGTAAAAAAAGAATAATGAACTACCCTATATTTCACCCTCTACCTCCACTCTCTGGCTCACCCCAAACTCATTCTACTACTATGATCTTCAAAATAACATTTTCTAGACTCATCTCTCCTCTGCCCTTCCTTGAATCACCCCACACCTGATTTTAACACCAGGATTTCCCAAACAACCCTTCTAAATTCTTCCCTCACCTATCCCTCATTTCACTCATCCTAAAACTCCTTTTGCTACTATAATCCCCCTAATCCATTTCTAGAGTTTCTTCCATCCTCCACCTCTCCTTATACTCATTGCACACCTCATCTTACTACAATGAGCTCTCAATAAAGGTAATTGTTTTTTTTCGTGTGTTTGAGCTTTAAGGTTATAGGGGCGAACGGTGGGGAGTAAATTAATTCTACTTACTTTATAATTAGTGGTTAAATACTATTAGATGTTTAATTGATTTTTTAAAATTGTGTTATTAATTTTCTTACAGTTTAATTTTAGGTGTGGGTTGTGGGGATTATAGGTGCTGAGGGTGGAAATTTAATTACATTTTATGTGTTTTAATTAATAATATTTGTTTGATAAATAATTCATTATGTTAATTAGGCAAACAATTTTTTTTATTTTCAATGTGGGTTGTGAGTTGTGTGGTGTTATAGGCTAGGAAGTAAATAGTCTACATTTATGTAATAATTAATGTTTTTGTTAATAAATTATTTTTATAATAAAATATTCATTTGTTTCAAAGTTTGTCTTTTATTTTATTTAATATATTATTTGTAGGTACTTGTGATATATATTTAAAATTACAAACAAGGAAGAGGGACTAAGGGCTTTTATGAGGTCCACCTTACATGCCCAATCAAGATCAAAGCAAACAAGGGTATGGAGTTCCTAACAGTGGAGAATGGGAGTGAAGTCCCAGTAAGACATTTAGTTGTCCTCTATGAAAGGAGGGAAAGAGGAATCATTCCTTTCGGAATTCTGGCCCTCACACACCCAGCCAGCTGGGAGTAATGCTTCATCATAGGGCATGCTCCTCGTCAGGTCGGCGCTACAATATTTGACGGGCACCCTATGAGGGGCTCTTTGACGGAGATCTTTTATTCCTTGCAATTTGGGGCCGTAGGTGTGAGAGGCCTAAAAGTGTAGATGTGTTGATAGTGAAGGTCAATAGACCGTGCAAGTTAAAACAGGAATTGGAAGGTCAGGCAGAACATTTTTAATGACCCTGGCTTCCAATCTGGTTAAAAATTAGAGTTGTGACTACCTGAAATAATGTTTCAGGATGTTGCGCTCAGTGTCACGTGGTAGACATGTTCTTGCCTATTAGTCGGGATGATCAGGCGGCAATTCTTCAGATCTATTACGTGAGTATCTATCTACACTACATTTTTGGTATTCTGGTATATTGACCTCAATATACCGCAATTGACACCTAAAGGTGAATTACCTGTAGATGTAGTGGCCAACCTAATGGAAAACAAACAGTAATGTTAAACAGTAGCAGTATTCATGTCTATTGGTAATCAAACCACCACTTTCCCCTGCAAATTACATCGTGTCAAGGCACGCAACCCTGTTGTTCCCCACATGGTGAATAAAAGTGATTGTAACTGTAGTCATACAATTTTGGCATGGTGCGTAAATCGCATTCACTCTATTATTAGTGATGATACGTGTTCAGGTGCAGTATCATGAATGAAGAGCTGGCTGAAAAATTGCGAGCTCTTGACTCACCTAAAAACTATTTGATATTGGCCACATCAACTTCTGGCAGGTAACAGACACATGGAAGTGTCCCGTGACCTAGAAGTATAATGGAGGGCCAAGAAATACCTCATACCATTAACATTCAGAAATTAGGAACAATTGTTCCAAAGAAACAAAATTGCGGGCTCTCACACTGAGTGGGTTGATAGTTTAAAAGCGTATAGTCAGGAGGATGCTATAAGCCATAATGAGCCCCCGACGCCCTTTGCCCAAGCGGTCATGTGCATCCCACCCCGCCTTTATTTTCAACCCAGCCACGTCCCAACTGTGTGAGAATACACAAGGTTAAAATGTTGGAGGACGAAAAGCGAGATCCTGCCATGAGTCGGGTCAGGCAGGGTGGGATGACCCGCAAAGCAGCGTATGTCTGCTATCATGGCCGTTAACCTACGGGCTCACCTTGGAGTGTCGAGTCGGCGTGTCTTTCCTATGGGATGCTGAAAAAGGAGAGCAAATACTCACATGATGAACCGCGAATGTAGCCCTAGACCTACTCCGCACTACCGGAGCCGGGAGGTACCACTGGCCGTGCATGTGTCGGCAATATACTCAGTGGGTGTGGCGCACAGGGTCAGCCAATTAAGTGTGGCCAAACACTAGAGCTTAAAACTCACACAAGGGTGGAAAAAGTGGCCACCATCTTGGAAGTAATCAAAGGTTTTGGACTTGCGGTCGCCATATTGGAAGGTGCGAGTGGACCTCAGTACGCTTAAAAAGTGAACCCACACCTCTGGATTCAAGGATGGTCCCGCTAGTAGTGGGAACAATACTCCTTCAGTGTTAATACCCTTAATTGCAAAATGAGTTGAACCCGGTAGTTGGAAGAGTACAGCTCGCGCCTATCGAACTGTGGTAATGAATGATAGTACAGGGATCCACCGTGTAACAGTATGGGTGCATCGAACCACCTCATTAAAACGCTGTAGGTGTAACTTGGAAGTTAAAAATTGGGAACCTGTGTAAAAACTACTACGGGGTCCCGAAGTGACTGGAGTCTTCAGGAAGGGGGTCCCATGGGGTAGTGGTGGGGGACCAGAGGGAGATAGTAGGGTCTGGTAGGATATGGCCCCATGGATGATGTATCAAGATACCCATCGGTGGTCCATGATGGGTCAAGGAACCTCACTCAATCCATTAGGCACAGTAGTGAGCAACCATATATTGTTACCCCTGTGTTCTGCAACCACTAAAAGAACATGTTATGGATACCTCAGATGTCTAGGTGCGGGGTACTAGAATCTGTGTAACGTGCTCCATGGGATGTCGTTGTTTAGTCCCTGTGTGTCATTGGCTAAACAGTGTACCCATCCTTGTTCGACCCTAAACAAAGCCCCTGGGGTTATTTCTGGGTGCGCTTCCAAAATGACCCACCTAAGGGTGTCAGGTGTGTTTCCGGCTGTCGTAAAATGTGTGTACAGTCTTGTAGTCACTCGGTGGCATCTGATGTTACTTTTATGTTCAGTGATGTGTGTTTTGGCCATTATGGCGGTAATACCGATGTAACAGAGGTTGCGCGGGCAGAGGATCATGTAAATGCAATTGGTGGTTTTGCAGTTCATGTGTCTGACCTACTTCCAGGTAAATATGCTGGAAAATGATATTTCATTTGTTGGTTTAGTCAAAGGATATACTGCACATGAGCCACATGGGTAATGGCCCGTCACGGGTGGGAGGTCCCATAATGGCCTCTGTACGGGGAAGTTTCTTATTTTCGACCTCGTATGGATCAACATGTCTTTGAGGTTGCTGGTTCATTTGAATGCGAACCTTGGTGCTGGCAGTTGTAGGTCGCCAGTAGTGAGGATGTCTGAATGCTTCAGGATAATATTCCTCATCCTGCTAGACTCAGGTGTGTAGGATGTGACGCGTGCCAATGCCTCCGTAGGCTCTTTCTGATTAGCTCCTAGCAGAGCCTCTCTATTTCATGGCTTATGCTATTTTGCGTCTTGGGTATTCACGCTTCATCAAGTTCTCTGCTAAGTTTGTTGACTCTGTTTTGTAGTCTTGAATCGAGCTACAATTTCTCCTGATGTGGAGAACCTGGCCAAAGGGCAGGTTTTCTTTCAGGGCCCTGGGGTGATGACTGTTAAACAGCAGTAAGTTATTGCAGTAAGTCTGTTTCTTTACAGCGCGGTGTTCAACTAACCTTCTGAGATTCTTATGTTCAAGTCAAGGAATGATACATTGGACTCAGATATGGTATTGGTAAATTTAAGATAAGGATTTGGGGTATTAATCCTACTGCAGAACTCATTGCAGCTGGCTTTGTCCCGCTTTCAGTAAATCATAATATAGTCGATAAACCATTTCCAAAGTTTCAGGTTGTCGATGTAGGGATTTATGGGGTTAAAGATTAACCTTTCTTCAAAAGCAGCCATCTAGAGGCATGCTACACTTGGAGCTAATGTGCTGCCCGTGGAAATCCCCTGGGTTTGATGGTAAAGCTTGTTCTTGTACTCAAAGACATTTTCTGTGAGAGCCAGGTTGACACATTCCATAATGAAGGAATCTGGTGTCTGTGGGTGCAAATCCTTGTTATTGAGTGCATCCTCACTGACTTCCAAAGTGGCACGTTAAGGAATATTTGTATAAAGCGCCTCAACGTCCAGGGTGACCAAAAGAGTAATCTCTTCTGGGCACTTGATGCCCTCAATCAGGCGCAACACATTGGTCATATCAAGTAGAAAGGATGGTGTCTTTCTCACTAAGGGCTGTAAAAAGTGGTCGCAGAACCTTGATAAAGGTTCTAGCAGTGAGCTGATCCCATAGACAATGGGTCTCCCTGGGATCGGGCTAATGCCCTTGTGAATTTTGGAAAGGATGTAGAAGGAAGGGGTTTTGGGATCCTTGGTGATGAGGAAGTCCGCTTCCTTTTTACTGATCCAGCCTTCAGTTTCTGCGGAGAAAACCATCATAGATATAATGGTTGATAGCCGTTTGGTAGGGTTCTCAGTAATGGGGGTTTAGTACCTGCCATTGCTTAGTTGATGTAAGCATTTAGTGTCATAGTCTCTGGTGAACATGATCACTGTGGCACCTCCCTTGTCAGCTTGCTTAATGGTTATCTCAGGATCGACTGCAAGAGACCTCAATGCTGACCCTTCTGCTGATGATAAATTATAAAAGGTGGTCTGGGTTGTCCCATGTGCCTGGTCTTTGAGTATGGCCTCTTCAAAGGTTAGGACTTCGTTTGGCACCATACTACTGTTGGGTGTGAGAGTTGAGGGGTTGTGCAACCCAGTGTCATCCAAAGGAGGTAGAGGTCTGTCCTGGAGGAACACTTTGAGACGTATCTTCTGGAATAAGTTATGGATCTTGCATTGGTCATGAAATGTATCTATTTTAGGTGTTGGAACATATCCTAAGCCTTTCTGTAGGACTCTTTTCTCTGAGTCAGTTAGAATCCTGGGGAGAGATTAACTCTCAGTTTATTTCCCCCCCTGGTCTTGCTCTGTGTTTCTACTAGGTTCTGTGTTTGTTCCTGCCATTGCACCTGCTTGCCGTTCCCTCTTCATCCCCCTCTTCCTATGCCCCAGCCTCTGCCCAAAAAAGGTGGGTTATTGCCTGGAAAGTATTGTGGTGGTCATTATGGATACCCAGGGAATTGCCAAAGAGTTGGTCCCTTATAATTGGGTTACATGGGACAGGCCATGCGTCTGAAATTATTGATGCCCCAACTCCCAGTGCTCGAGTCACTGTTGGAGGAAGATCCTCTCTTGGAGTTCTATGAGCCTTCGTCAGAGGAGTAGCTAGCTTTAGCAGAGGTAAAGTCAGCTTCAAGATAAGGATAGACCTTTTCTTTGTTGAATTTCTAGATGTCTTTCTGTAGTTTACTGATTTTTTATTTAGTCAGAAACTGTTTATTATTCGCATCCCGTAGGGACGACACAACGACTCCACACTCTAAAGTGAGCCCGTAGGTTAACGGCCATGATAGCAGACATACGATGTTTCGCGGGACATCCCACCTCACCTGACCCGACTCACAGTGGAATCTTGCTTTCCGCCCTCGACAATTTAACCATCCGTGTTCTCAAACAGTTGGGACGTGGCTGGGTTGAAAAGCGGGGGTGGGCAGAGGGCGTCGGGGTGCTCAGCATGGCTTATAGCGTCCTCCTGACTATACGCTTTTAAACTATCGACCCACTCAGTGTGAGAGCCCGCAATATTGTTTCTTTGGAACAATGGCCTTGTTCCTAATTTCAGATTTTTAATGGTATGAGCTATTTCTTTGCCCTCCATTATCCTTCTAGGACACGGGACACTTCCATGTGTCTGTTACCTGCTGGAAGTTGATGTGGCCAATCTCAAATAGTTTTCAGGTGAGTCAAGAGCTCACACTTTTTCAGCTATCTCTTCATTCAGGATACTACACCAGACCACGTATCATCACTGTTAGAGCGTTGGCAGCGGGCGGGACGGTGAGTATCCTTGCTGCGCGGCATAGACTTAGGGTGACCAACCGTCCGTAAATTTCACGGACAGTCCGTAATTTCGGCCGTCTGTCCGTTGTCCGTGAAGGATTGTTTAACGGACGCCATTTGCCCGTAATTTTAACTGGTCGCACAACCGGCACAGCTTGCCCCCACCTCCCTTCTTGACTGCGATGCTGCTGAGGTCGGGTGTAACAGACTCTGAGGCAGTGCAAAAGCTCAGATACCCATCAGCATTGGTGAGGCACAGCGGGACGGCAACCCTCTCACCTTCAGCCCTTGATGAGCTGTTAAGAGGTGCTCGAAGGTGACAGAGGGAGGGGCGGCAGCTTTAGGAGCAGGGGCATCTATTCAGATGCAAACAGCACTGAATGCGTCTTGTATTTTCAATTGGCGAGAGACATTCCCTTTCTGCCCAGCGTTCCAAATATCCTAGAACCGGCCCTGATTACACCGAGACAGCACGTGGTTCACTTCACAGAGCTTAATTACTGTCACTAAATTGTAAACAAACCTGGATTCTTCAAACATGCAGTCTATCTTGTAATAAAATAAAGAAAAGGCACAATCGCACTCACACTGATTAACAAAGTGTGGAGGACAATCAGTTAAATCAGTTCTCTTGGAGTATCTCCTTTCAGTACTGTATATCAGTGTGGGGGGAGGGGGGCAAAACTAACATTTTGGAAACCAAGCCTGTCTTCTCGTTGTCTTATCCAGGAGGGGGTAAGGAGCCCTCCCCCACCCTGGAAGAGACCGATGATACTAGAATACTGCATACCCACCCCTGCGCCCACCCTGGTGGATCCTGTTCCCCCTCCAGTGATGGCTCTTGTCCCCCCATGTGGTGGCTCCTGTCCGCCCCCCCCGCCCTCCCCCCCCAACACCTGTGATGGCTCCTGTCCCCTCCTGTAGTGGATCCTGTCTCTGCCCTGGGTGGCTTCTGTCCCAGTCCTGGAATGTCTCCTGCAGCGAGGGTGAAGTTCTTGATGGGCCTCTTCTCAAAAAGGCTCAGCTCAAAATGAATATGAAAAGGTGGGCGAGTGAGTAAGTGAAGGGATGGCTGGATGAATTAGTGAAAGGGTGAATGGATGAATGAAAGATTGCATAGATGGATAATGGGAGGGGATGGGTGGATTGATGAGTGAGTGGAAGGATGGAAGAGAGAAAACGGAAATAGCTGGATGTATGCGTGAAAGGGTAGCTGGATGGGTAAAAGGGTGGATGGATGAGTGAAAGGATGGATGAGTGAAAAGGTGGCTGATGAGTGAGTGGGTGGATGGATGAGTGAAATGATGGATGGATTGATGAATTGATAAGTGCAAGGGCGAATGGATGGGCGGATGAGTGAAAGGGTGGATGTAAGGATGGATGAGTGAGTGAAAGGGAAGGTAGATGGACAAACTGATGAATAGACCAGTGAAGGAGTGAAAGGATAAATGGATGAGAGAAAGGATGAATGAGTGATAGGGTCAATGGATGGGTTCATGAGCAGATGGATGGATGGATGGATGGGTGGGTGGGTGGATAGATGAATGAAAGGAAGGGTGGGTGGATGAATGGATGGATGGAAGGATTGCTAAGTGAAAGAGTCAAAGGAGAGAGAAAGGGAGGATGATGGATGACTGAAAGGGTGGATGGGTGGAAGGATCAGTGACTGGGTGGATGGATGAGTAGGTGAAAGGATGGCTGGAAAGGTGAAAGGGTAAATCGCGGGATGGATGAGTGAATGGATGGATGGGTAGAAGAGTGAATGGCTGAGTGTACAGATGGATAGGGTGAAAGGGCGGATGGATGGATAATGGATGGATGAGTGAAAGGATGGATGAAGGGATGGATGAGTGAAATGAAAGATGGCAGGATACATGATGGATAGGTTTGCAAATGGCTGAATATGTCTAGATATGGCTGGGCTTACTTATATACAATTGCGCGACCTCTGATGTGTCTGTAAAACGTATCCAATTGTCCTAAAGTTTTGTCCTGAATTTTGACCTCCTGTCCTGAATTTGTGTCCTGAATTTTGACCCTTTGTCCTGAATTTTTACACTCACCGTCCTGAATTTGCACCAATGCCAGTTGGTCACCCTACATAGACTTTGCATGTAGTTTGCACGCAGTTTGCATGCTTAAGTTAATGCTGCATATATTTTTGCATGCTTACGTTAATGCTGTAAATGTTGTGTACTCCGCTAGCGGCGGGCGGTAGTTGAGAGTATTCCCGTTTGAACGTCGTGCACGCTTAAGATTGTTTTGGAGTGCTTGCATGCATAAATAGTTTGGAATGCTTTCTTTGTGGTTCGCTGGTGGCGAGCGGGTTTTGTGAGTGTTCCCGGTCCAGCCCACGTCTGTTTGTGAGAAGCTGTGGGTTTAAGAGAGGAAAGCGTTCGGTGATGTCTACCCTGTTATTTAAAGCAGTGCGAGAAACAGGGGTAGAAAGTGTATCTTATGTAAATTATGATGTGGTCCGGGGCAAATGTGCTGTGGCGTAGAGTGTCGCCCTCTTAAAGGGTGTTTTTCATGAATGTATTGTTACGGATTTATATATCACAAAAATAATAATCTATATGGGCGCTGCTCTGGAGTAAATGAGACCGTTATCTTAGTCCAGCGCGGCGAGAGCTGCAGTGTCTTTGTTGCTGTCTTCATGGACTCCAGGGCTGTCGACAAAAGGCGAGTGTGCACATAAAGTTTCACTCGGTGGTTAGATCATGGTGCTCATAACCCTATGTTCACGGGTTCGATTCTCCTTATGGCAAATTAATAGAGGTGGAAATTTTAATTTCATTTAATGTTCTCAAGTCTTGCCAAAAATTATAGCGCAGCAGCAGTTTTAAGTCATTTAATAAGTACAATGTAATGGCGCTATGATAGCTGAGTGCGTGTCCCCAGTATTACACTATCGTCTTTGGTGTGCCTTCAAAGTACAAGCTAAGCACGGAGGCGCTTGTGAGCAATATTGGTGTCTCTGTTCATTGTCTTTTTAAAGCACCTCTCTGGTATGCGGGCTCGGGGACCCTGGTTAGCCGCAGCATGGGTGCAATGTCGTGCCCCTTATAGGGGATTCCGGTTTGCTTGTGTTCTGGTTTCGTAACCGGGGATGAAAAGAACTGCAGGGACTTAAAAAAAAAGAGTCTCTCCTGCAATTGATAGGGTTGTAAGTAAGTATCGCGCAGCACATTGTTTTCGTAAAAGTGCTTTGTTACAAGTTTAAATCTTAGCTGGGCTATAGCAAAGAACTCCTACTTTACAAACCGAAATGAATTATGCAGGTAATATGGTTACCGATTTTGAAAAACAAAGCTTTTCACTGGGCAGCTTTCTATAAAAATGTTTTGTCGTGCGTTTAATTCCTTTAATGAGCAGCTTCTTCGAATCTATTTTACATACTACCATTTTGAGAATAGTGAGCAGGGCGTTGGTCTGCTCGCTTATGGTAGCCGCTATGCAAAAGAACAGGGCTTAGGGGAGTTGCCAAGTGGCTAGTAGTATGACACGTGGTGGGGTAGTGGGAGAGAGGCTTCTCAGATTTCTCCTGCGACTGAGAGGGATCGGACATTGCTATGTGGATAGCATGTTGTTTAACGACCAGAGTTTCAGACTTTGCAACAGGTGGCCACCTGTTGTAATGAGTTTAAAGATTGCCTATTTGTGGCAGTCGAAATATGATGGAGGACGATTTCACATTTAATGCAGAGTCTGAGAACATGATAAATATCAGTTCAAATCGGATGTGTAGCAATGTAAGGTTTTGGGGATGCATAGTTATGCACACATCAGCATGTTCGGTAGTGCAATAATTGTAAGTGGCTCCATATTGCAGATGCCCTATGAATCTGGTGCATTTTTTTTTTACTGTGGTTAATGTACGTTAGTGTGCATAGCTAATGCTAAGCCTCAGTGGTCTCAATGAATTGGGTTTGAAGTCATTCTGTGATGGCATGATGCCGCTTAAAGTTTCTTAAAGTGAACATTGGATGTAATTTCCTTAATATGTCCAAGGGCATTTTATTGGGGCGAAAATACGATCATTTCACCATTCACCAGGGGCGCTTACTTAATGTTAAGGGGCAGCAATACACGTTTTGCATGGTGTTATTAAAACTCCTTGATTGAAAATAGTGCAGTGTTTGTTGAAAATACTTTTTATCGCAGCTCTTGGAAAACGGATTTGTGGTGGTGTTAATAGGTGACAATGGCTGCATGTTTATGCAGACACCTTTAGTTGAGTTGTTCTAACATAATAGCAACCCAGTACCAATGTACAATATCATTAATGACCTTAGATGACTGGGGGGACCCGCTGTGTTTTTCAACCTGTGACCATGGGGTCAAACACAGGTCCTTCCAGGGGATGCATTGGTCCACTGAGTCACCAGGCCCGGATTAATGTTTGCTAGTGTGTCTTTCAGTGCAATTGACACACAAGTTGGAAAGGGTTAGTTTCTAGGGGGCTACGAAGGTTGACCTTGATCGAGGCGAACCACCTTGGCTCGGTAATCATGTGCAACACACTGTGATTCTGGGCAATTCACTTATTCTTCCAGCCTGGTGGCCGAAGTATCGAGGCAATGCCGCTGGCCGCGCGACGCGAAGGGGAGATAACGCGAGACAGCGTCCTAGTGACACATGCCTCGCGAGCAGAACGTCATCAGCGCGCCGGTCAGGGTGCCGCCCCCTTTAGGAGGTGGCCAATGCAGGGCGAGCATGCAAGGGGGGAGGCGGTCCCAGGGCCTTTATCTAGGACAGCGTGGCTCTGTCCTTCCTCTTTCCGCCGCGTTTCGTCCTGACTGCTCTGCGCTGTTCCCACCCTGGCCCTGACCCAGCAGCAGAGCAGCAGGTTGGTGTGAGCAATTAATGGTCTGTTTTGTGTTGCAGACGGAGTCACAGGGCGATCTGGAAGCAGATGGACAGTAAGGGTACCTCTGCGGCAGAAGGAGACAGCAATACCTCTGCCTGGCACAGTAGGGGTGCCCGAGCCAAGAACCTGGAGCCGAGGGGGTTCCAGGAAACAACGTCGGCGCCCCGTTAGTCCTTCGGGCGGTCGGGGGGCCTGAACCGACCGGGGGTGTGCCTCATCGCTCCGCCCTGACAGGGGGGGCGGGAGTAAACGAGATAACTATCAAAGTATTGCACCGTCAAGAGCATCGACTTACCGTGAAAAATGGCTAATTAGGCATGCGGGTCAGCGAGGGGCTGCCGCTTTGGATCGCCTGTAAGATGACCCACCTATCTGCTACTTGTATGCAAATAAACCTGCTCCACCGTTTTTTCCCACAATTATGTCTCATGAGTCTTCTTGGTTTGTAAGTGTATGGGGCGCATGGTGGAGCAAGCGATGGCGGTGTGGGCACTATGAACAGCGGAGGGTCACTGTCATATACCTTGTGCGCCATATAATGACTTAGTTTTCTTTTGCTCTTTAGGTTTTGAGCATGAGTAGGTCTTCTTTCGCTGGCTTCTTTCACCAAGTCAGCGCAAGAAAAAGGCACATACATTGAGTTTATTCTACTTTAGTCTCAATTGAGCGAGGTGAGCTAAAATGTGAGATAATGTCCCTTGTTTACCAGGAGTGAGCTGAGAGGTTCAGTCAGGAGTGAGCTGAGAGGTTCAGTCATATTTTATTTTCTTCACAATCACTGGTTTGGCTATGGATACATACACGTGTAACAGTTTTCCAAACCCTTGTTTTCACTCCCAATACCAGATGGGGCACTTGCATTAAATGGCTGGCAGGCCAGAAGATTACTCCCAACACCGGTTGGAGCTCTGACATTAAATGGCTAGCAGGCCGGCAGAGTAGATTTTGGGCCACTAGCAGTTCTTGAAACAAAATGTCTTAATATCTGCAGTGCAGAAGGCGCAATAGCTACAAGGGGGTAAGGCATTCCAATTATGCAGTGGGATGTTTTCATAGGTGTGATTTAAGCACAGGTGTACGTGATGCAGAGTGTGCTTACTTAGCTCAAGCTTGTTGATGAGGAGCTTCAGAGACTAAGGAAACTACAGCCGTGGTACTGGGGAGCTTAAAATGGTTTTTATTAAGCTGTACTCTCTACTCTATACATAATTGCAACTTCAAAGTGGTACACCACCAAACACTAACTGCTTGTTTTCTTTTCTTTATTGCTTGTGAGAGGTGCTCTGCGCTAATATGGCGGTAACATAATCTCCGGACGGAATCTAACAGGACCTTCGGGATGGCCAACATATCAGTACCGGCACACACGGGGGAGGAGTCCAGGTTCTGTGTGGTAGCAGTTTAACAGTGGGTATATGTAATGCTATAGAATAGGCCTTTGTGGTGGAGTAATCGCCAGACCGGCATACTTGGAGGATTGGAAAAGAATTTGAGTCTTGGTGTGGGCTCAACATCGTAAGGAAACAAAATGAAAGAGGTTAGTGCTTACGGCTAAGTGGGGTAGGAGCGTTGCAAGGTAACCACTTGGGGCATTGCCACATATAGGTCATCCTGGGGGACCCGATGAATGGAGCAAGCTCAACCAGCCCAGTGTTTTTGTGTTGGGATTTCCCATGGATGTTGCAGCATATAGGTGTAACTGGTATGGAGACGTGACAAATCCTGGAAGTTTCAACCTTGGCGCTAACACATTAACTGTTCGGTTGTGGCTATCCTGGATGAGGAATGATCCTGGTGGGCCCGGTGGACGGAGCACACATTAAATGTTCTGTTGTGGCTATAACGTATGGGGAATCATTCTGGGGGGCCCGGTGAAAGGAGCACGCTCAGCTAGCCCAGTGTTTTGGTGTTGGGATTTACCATGGATGTAGCAGGTACCACTACTAGTAGCACATCATCTGCACTTTCTTTATGGTTTAAGCATTCAAGGGCATTACCTATAACGCAGCAGTGATGGTGCAGCTTTGCTGTATTCCATTGGTGCGAGATGTGAGAGACTAGATGCTCTGTCCAGCAGGCCTCATTAGTTTTATTCTGTACCAATTGCAGGCTATTGGTACAATGGGTGGAAAACTCAATACATTGGTCAAGTGTGGTTCAGGTTAATTTCGCACACAGTGGTGCAAGGGTATATATCAATGGCGGGTAGTTTACAACACCTGGAGGGTGTCACTTGTTTAGCAGGCATTGTTATCAGTACTTTGTCTTGTAGCAGGAGGCACTATCCATAAAGTGGCCAACTATAACAGTTTGGGGGGGGACCTCCATAGTTATGTGCAGGAGTCTCCAATGATCAGGTTTCCTGGTAGCGTGCACAAATTTCGTCAAACATAAGTGCCGGTCCATGTCAATAACTTACTCACAGTCCTGGGGACCGGGCAGATAATTCACGAGTGGATTCTAGGGGAAAGGCTGTGGAATAGTATAATTTTCCTTTGCCACTTAGGGACTGTGGTGACTCTTGGGGGGAGGTGGACTGTATTCAGGTACCTGGTTTTCAATTTGCTGCTGTGACATAGTATATTTTCCATTGCCACGTAAGGACTGTGGTGCCCTGGTTTTCAAGTGGGAGGTTACCTGGGTTCAGGTATCCCAGAGGGCCGGTGCGCTACGCAGAGCCCTGGATTTCACATGGGTATGCCGATGGAGGGGCTTTCCTTGTAAACAGTGAGTACAGGTACCCAAATTTTGTCTGCTCCAAAGCCCTTTTCATCTAACGTAAGAACCTGTCTAGGTAATAACTTTGTGCACAGTACTGGGTTGGTCTGGTGGTGTGTAAGCACTACTCAGTGGGACAAGGTGGTGTTCAGTGCTCCCTCCTTCCTGATAGTGGATACTGACGGCGGTGCGTTCCTTGTAAACAGTGAGGGTAGGTGCACAAATTTCCTCTGATCCGAAGCCCATTAGTCCAACATAAATGCCGGTCCATGTAAACCCCCTCCTTCTTGATGGTGGAGGAGTTGGATAGGTGGTGCAGACTTATTTCTCCGCAAAGTCCCTTGGGGGCGGGGCAGCGGACATCTCACAAAGTGTGTCCTCCTTGGATGTAGGAGTACATGGACATGTAGTGGAGTTATCCCGTGTATGTGGTATTGCAGTGCTCCCCTCCTATCTTATGGTGGAGGAGTTGGATAGGTGGTGCAGATTTATTTCTCGCCAAACTCCCTTTCAGGCAGGGCGGATTAATCGCGGGTCTTGCAACTATGTTTGCCAATGATGGTCTTGGGAAAGGCTGTGGCAAGGCGGGGCATGTCGGCACGCTGCGCATAGCGGGCATCTCACGAAGTGTATTTTCCTTGGATGTAGGCAGACATGGAATATGTGCGAGAGGTTCTGGAAATGGAAAAGTGATGGTTCACTTGGGTGACACTACAGAGGTCGCATTAATATGTGTGGGAGGTTCTGGAAATAGGAAAAGTCATGGTTCATTTGGGTATTCAGCTCATAGCCTGTGCATCAATTATTTCAGCGTTATAGGCTGGGGGGCTCCCAATCCAGGATGCACAAATAACAAACTAATCAAAACAATTCACTATTGGCTCATCTCTTTCTGATAAGGACTTCGGTGTGCTTCTGTAAAGATACGGTTCAGCGGTAGGCAAAGGCAGGTGTCATGGAGCGGTGTCAGCGTCAGGGGGGGGAGGGCGAGTGCGCCGGGGAGCCTCTCACCCTGTGGCAGAGCGCAATGTGCGCAGTCGAGTTAGGGATTGTGGGGAAAATGCCTGGGTTCAGGTACCCCGGTGGGCCGGTGCGGTATGCGGTGCCCTGGATGTCAAGTAATATAACTGTTGTCTGTAGCGCATTGGGGCCTGCTGGCGCAATGTGCACAGCCGAATGGGAGATTGCCGGCCTAGACGGCCAAGTTCAAATGTACGGCCAAGTTCTTGTGTACGGCCAAATTAAAAGTTAATGTGTAAGTTCGAAATGTACGGCCAAGTTGTGCTCGTGTACGGCCAAGATAAATGTTAAAGTGTAATGTCGTACCTGATATCCTTACTGCTGTTGACATGTTGATGCAGATAAACTGTGATACTGTGATTAGTTCTTATATATCCAAAAAGGATACTTTTATTTGGTAATGGACAATAATGATTCACTTGGATTGATGTGAATAAAAAGGCTATGCCGTAGACAAATTATCCTGAGTCCGAGAGTTCTTGGGCGTAGCGGGCAGTAAATGGGAGGAATTTGTGGAGGAGGGAATGTCCCGTTGTGCGCATACTATGAACAGGCACTCCCCGCGACTAGGGGAGGGGCGCCCTTAGTTGCGCCGCGGGCCTGAGCCTCCACCGTGGATCAGAGAAGGAGGTTGGGCTGGATAGTTAATGAGGGGCTGGCGGTGTGGAAAACGAAACTTGGCATGAAACGAAACTTAGCAGAGGTATTTAAGGCGGTGGTCCAGAGGTTTCGTTCTCTTTGTCCCCTCGGACTGCAGCCTGGTTACAGGAGCAACGTCGACCACCCACCCACCCTGCAGAAGGATAAGGCATCATGAAGGCGGAGCGCTGACAGTTTACAACAAAGGGGGATGCACAACAATGGAGGTGCAGCCATTCAATGGACCCCTGGAAGGGGTAGATTCCACGAGTGCAGTGGGTAGGCGTTAGGAGGGACTGGCCTGCCGGTAGTCCTGAACTCTACTGCCCTAACCCACCATGTATGGACTGAGTAGAATCTTAAGGAGGATGCCCGTGTTCAGGTGGGGCCAGTGCGGTATGCGGTGCCCTGGATGTCAAGTAATGTAACTGTTGGCTGTAGCGCGTTGGGGCCTGCCGGCGCAATGTGCGCAGTCGAGTTGGGGATTGTGGGGAGAATGCCTGGGTTCAGGTACCCCGCTGGGCCGGTGCGGTATGCGGTGCCCTGGATGTCAAGTAATATAACTGTTGTCTGTAGCGCATTGGGGCCTGCCGGCGCAATGTGCACAGCCGAATGGGAGATTGCCGGCCTAGACGGCCAAGTTCAAATGTACGGCCAAGTTCTTGTGTACGGCCGAATTAAAAGTTAATGTGTAAGTTCGAAATGTACGGCCAAGTTGTGCTCGTGTACGTCCAAGATAAATGTTAAAGTGTAATGTCGTACCTGATTTCCTTACTGCTGTTGACATGTTGATGCAGATAAACTGTGATACTGTGATTAGTTCTTATATACCCAAAAAGGATACTTTTATTTGGTAATGGACAATAATGATTCACTTGGATTGATGTGAATAAAAAGGCTACGCCGTAGACAACATATCCTGAGTCCGAGAGTTCTTGGGCGTAGCGGGCAGTAAATGGGAGGAATTTGTGGAGGAGGGAATGTCCCGTTGTGCGCATACTATGAACAGGCGCCCCCCGCGACTAGGGGAGGGGCGCCCTTAGTTGCGCCGCGGGCCTGAGCCTCCGCCGTGGATCAGAGAAGGAGGTTGGGCTGGATAGTTAATGAGGGGCTGGCGGTGTGGAAAACAAAACTTAGCATGAAACGAAACTTAGCAGAGGTATTTAAGGCGGTGGTCCAGAGGTTTCGTTCTCTTTGTCCCCTCGGACCGCAGCCTGGTTACAGGAGCAACGTCGACCACCCACCCACCCTGCAGAAGGATAAGGCATCATGAAGGCGGAGCGCTGACAGTTTACAACAAAGGGGGATGCACAACAATGGAGGTGCAGCCATTCAATGGACCCCTGGAAGGGGTAGATTCCACGAGTGCAGTGGGTAGGCGTTAGGAGGTACTGGCCTGCCGGTAGTCCTGAACTCTACTGCCCTAACCCACCATGTATGGACTGAGTAGAATCTTAAGGAGGATGCCCGTGTTCAGGTGGGGCCAGTGCGGTATGCGGTGCCCTGGATGTCAAGTAATGTAACTGTTGGCTGTAGCGCGTTGGGGCCTGCCGGCGCAATGTGCGCAGTCGAGTTAGGGATTGTGGGTGAATGCCTGGGTTCAGGTACCCCGGTGGGCCGGTGCGGTATGCGGTGCCCTGGATGTCAAGTAATATAACTGTTGTCTGTAGCGCATTGGGGCCAGCCGGCGCAATGTGCACAGCCGAATGGGAGATTGCCGGCCTAGACGGCCAAGTTCAAATGTACGGCCAAGTTCTTGTGTACGGCCGAATTAAAAGTTAATGTGTAAGTTCGAAATGTACGGCCAAGTTGTGCTCGTGTACGGCCAAGATAAATGTTAAAGTGTAATGTCGTACCTGATTTCCTTACTGCTGTTGACATGTTGATGCAGATAAACTGTGATACTGTGATTAGTTCTTATATACCCAAAAAGGATACTTTTATTTGGTAATGGACAATAATGATTCACTTGGATTGATGTGAATAAAAAGGCTACGCCGTAGACAACATATCCTGAGTCCGAGAGTTCTTGGGCGTAGCGGGCAGTAAATGGGAGGAATTTGTGGAGGAGGGAATGTCCCGTTGTGCGCATACTATGAACAGGCGCCCCCCGCGACTAGGGGAGGGGCGCCCTTAGTTGCGCCGCGGGCCTGAGCCTCCGCTGTGGATCAGAGAAGGAGGTTGGGCTGGATAGTTAATGAGGGGCTGGCGGTGTGGAAAACAAAACTTAGCATGAAACGAAACTTAGCAGAGGTATTTAAGGCGGTGGTCCAGAGGTTTCGTTCTCTTTGTCCCCTCGGACCGCAGCCTGGTTACAGGAGCAACGTCGACCACCCACCCACCCTGCAGAAGGATAAGGCATCATGAAGGCGGAGCGCTGACAGTTTACAACAAAGGGGGATGCACAACAATGGAGGTGCAGCCATTCAATGGACCCCTGGAAGGGGTAGATTCCACGAGTGCAGTGGGTAGGCGTTAGGAGGGACTGGCCTGCCGGTAGTCCTGAACTCTACTGCCCTAACCCACCATGTATGGACTGAGTAGAATCTTAAGGAGGATGCCCGTGTTCAGGTGGGGCCAGTGCGGTATGCGGTGCCCTGGATGTCAAGTAATGTAACTGTTGGCTGTAGCGCGTTGGGGCCTGCCGGCGCAATGTGCGCAGTCGAGTTAGGGATTGTGGGGAGAATGCCTGGGTTCAGGTACCCCGGTGGGCCGGTGCGGTATGCGGTGCCCTGGATGTCAAGTAATATAACTGTTGTCTGTAGCGCATTGGGGCCTGCCGGCGCAATGTGCACAGCCGAATGGGAGATTGCCGGCCTAGACGGCCAAGTTCAAATGTACGGCCAAGTTCTTGTGTACGGCCGAATTAAAAGTTAATGTGTAAGTTTGAAATGTACAGCCAAGTTGTGCTCGTGTACGGCCAAGATAAATGTTAAAGTGTAATGTCGTACCTGATTTCCTTACTGCTGTTGACATGTTGATGCAGATAAACTGTGATACTGTGATTAGTTCTTATATATCCAAAAAGGATACTTTTATTTGGTAATGGACAATAATGATTCACTTGGATTGATGTGAATAAAAAGGCTACGCCGTAGACAACATATCCTGAGTCCGAGAGTTCTTGGGGGTAGCGGGCAGTAAATGGGAGGAATTTGTGGAGGAGGGAATGTCCCGTTGTGCGCATACTATGAACAGGCGCCCCCCGCGACTAGGGGAGGGGCGCCCCGGCGGGCCTGAGCCTCCGCCGTGGATCAGAGAAGGAGGTTGGGCTGGATAGTTAATGAGGGGCTGGCGGTGTGGAAAACGAAACTTAGCATGAAACGAAACTTAGCAGAGGTATTTAAGGCGGTGGTCCAGAGGTTTCGTTCTCTTTGTCCCCTCGGACCGCAGCCTGGTTACAGGAGCAACGTCGACCACCCACCCACGCTGCAGAAGGATAAGGCGTCATAAAGGCGGAGCGCTGACAATTTACAACAAAGGGGGATGCACAACAATGGAGGTGCAGCCATTCAATGGACCCCTGGAAGGGGTAGATTCCACGAGTGCAGTGGGTAGGAGTTAGGAGGGACTGGCCTGCCGGTAGTCCTGAACTCTACTGCCCTAACCCACCATGTATGGACTGAGTAGAATCTTAAGGAGGATGCCCGTGTTCAGGTGGGGCCAGTGCGGTATGCGGTGCCCTGGATGTCAAGTAATGTAACTGTTGGCTGTAGCGCGTTGGGGCCTGCCGGCGCAATGTGCGCAGTCGAGTTAGGGATTGTGGGGAGAATGCCTGGGTTCACTTGTGGGACACCCCCGCGCCGCACGGCCACCAGCTGCTGCGTGTGCCCCATTGCCTTGCCTATCTGCCTCGCTGCCTGCCTCGCTTCCGCTGACCACGCCCCCTCCTCCGAGCGGCGTGGTCCGTGCTCGCCTGCCGGTTGACTTTTGCTGTTGTTAGTTTTTTGGTCTTGTTTTTATCTCCATTTGTGCCTGTTTTATTGTATATTTGTGCCCGTGTTAGCGTTTTCCTTCCTGTTTGCCCGCCTACCTCGCCGCCCTCCGCTCTCCCTCCCCGCTTCCCGCCACCGCCGCTTACCCCGCCCCTTTTTCTCTTCTGTACCCTCCCCGCTCCCGCCTCCCAGCTGCTCCGCCCACCCGCGCACTTCGCCTTATATGGCGACCGTGCGAACGCGCAGTGGTCACGCGCAGCAGGCGCGCCGATTGTGCGCCGAAGGCGCGCCAAAGGTAAGCCTGTCTGCGCCCGTCCGCGCCTGGACCGCGCCCAGTGCCAGGACCCCTGGCCTACGAGGACCCCGACCGACCGCCTGACGTACACCGCCGCCACCCTCTACGCACTCAACACCGGCCGAGTCCCGGGATGCTGCAGAGCCACCCCACGGCGCGTCCACGGACCCTTCAGCTGCAACACCTGCAAGTTCACCTGCCTCCGGACCTGCCCGACACCAGCACCTGCCATGCCGAACACCAGCAGCACCCACCTCAAGTGCATCCTGCTCAACACCCGCTCCGTCCACAGACACGCCATCGAACTCTGGAACCTCCTCGACACCACAGCCCCTGACGTTGCCTTCATCACGGAGACCTGGATGAACTCCTCCTCAGCGCCCGACATCGCCATCGCCATCCCGGAAGGATACAAGATCACCCGGAAGGACCGCAACGCCAACCAGGTGGGAGGAGGCATCGCCATCATCCACAAGAACACCATCCGCATCACGACCAGCACCGACAACACCCCACCCTCCGCCGAACACCTGCACTTCAAGATCCACACCGACCCAAAGACCACCCTCAGAGGCACCCTGATCTACCGACCTCCGGGACCACGCACTCAATTCAGCGAGGACATCGCCGACTTCGTCAGCCCGCACGCCCTCCCCTCCGCTGACTACATCCTCCTGGGGGACTTCAACTTCCACCTGGAGAACAACAACGACTGCAACACCAGCACCCTGCTCGACAACCTCGCCAACCTTGGACTCCAGCAGCTGGTGTCCACCCCCACCCACCTCGCCGGACACACACTCGACACCATCTTCTCTTCCAGCAAAGACATCGCCTTCAGCCACGCCACAGAACTCCACTGGACAGATCACAGATGCATCCGCTTCACCTTCAGAAGAACGACGATCCACCACCACCAGCAACGGGTCGCCCGAAGAAGCTGGAACAAGATCACAGCCGACCAGCTCGCCGCCTCCCTGAGCCAGAACCCTCCGGCCAGCTCAGAGAACCCCAGCCAGGCCGCCGACAACCTCACGAAGTGGATCAGCAACTGCGCGGACGAACTCGCCCCACTGAGGACCCCGCCCAGCAGACCCGGCAGTAAGAGAGCCCCATGGTTCACCGACGAACTCAAGAGCTCGAAGAAGAACTGCCGAGCCCTCGAGAAATCCTGGAGAAGGGAACCCACGCCGGTCAACAGGACCACACTCAAGCTTGCCACCCGGAAACACCACCAACTGATCCGTATCGCCAAGAAAACGGCTTTCAAAAACCGACTGGACAACAATGCACACAACTGCAAGGAACTCTTCAACATCGTGAAAGAGCTCTCCAACCCCAACGCCGGAAACAACGACATCACCCCTTCGCAAGACCTCTGCAACTCCCTCGCCTCCTACTTCCACAACAAGATCGCGGACATACACTACAGCTTCAGCACTCAACCGACGCACGCCACGACTGCAGCATCGCCACCCACCACCACCCTCCACGCCTGGACCCCGGTCAACACCAAAGACACCGTCCACACGATGAACTCCGTCCACTCCGGATCTCCAACCGACCCCTGCCCTCACCACGTCTTCAACAAGGCCGACGCTGTCATCGCACCCCACCTGCGGGACATCATCAACACCTCATTTGACACCGCCACCTTCCCCGAGAGCTGGAAGCACGCCGAACTCAGCGCTCTACTGAAGAAACCTACAGCAGACCTCACCGAACTCAAGAATTACCGCCCCATCTCGCTACTCCCGTTTCCAGCCAAAGTCATCAAGAAGACCGTCAATAAACAGCTGGCCACCTTCCTCGAGACGAATGGATCCCTCGACCCATCGCAGTCCGGATTCCGTGCCAACCACAGCACCGAGACCGCCCTCATCGCCGCCACTGACGACATCCGAGCCCTGATGGACAACGGGGAAACAGCGGCCCTCATCCTCCTAGACCTCTCCGCGGCTTTCGACACGGTCTGCCACCGCACCCTAGTGCAGCACCTCAGCACCGTCGGAATCCAGGAGAAGGCGCTGGAATGGATCGTCTCCTTTCTCGACGGAAGAACACAAAGCGTCCGCCTACCACCGTACAAGTCAGAGTCCACCAAAGTCATCTGCTGCGTCCCTCAAGGATCCTCACTGAGCCCGACTCTCTTCAACGTCTACATGAGCCCCCTCGCGGCCATCGCACGCCAACACAACCTCAACATAATCTCCTACGCCGACGACACCCAGCTGATCCTCTCCCTGACCAACGACCCCGCCGCCGCCAGAGCCAACCTGCACGAAGGGATGAGAGAGGTAGCCGAGTGGATGACGACGAGCCGCCTGAAGCTGAACACAGATAAGACGGAGGTCCTCATCCTGGGCTCCTCGCCCTCCGCCTGGGATGACTCCTGGTGGCCCCCCGCCCTGGGCACCGCACCCAAACCAACGGACCACGCACGCAACCTGGGTTTCATCTTGGACTCCTCCCTCTCCATGACCAGGCAAGTGAACGCCGTCTCCTCGTCGTGCTTCAACACCCTGCGCATGCTTCGGAAGATCTTCTGGTGGATCCCCACAGAGACCAGGAAGACCGTCACCCAGGCCCTCGTCACCAGCCGACTAGACTACGGCAACGCACTCTACGCCGGAACCACCGCCAAGATCCAGAAGAGACTCCAGCGCATCCAGAACGCCTCAGCCAGACTCATCCTCGATATCCCACGACACAGCCACATCTCCGGACACCTAAGAGACCTGCACTGGCTCCCGGTCAACAAGAGAATCACCTTCCGCCTCCTTACCCACGCACACAAAGCTCTCCACGACCAAGGCCCGAGCTACCTCAACAACCGAATCAACTTCTACGCTCCCAAACGCCACCTCCGATCCGCCAGCCACGCCCTCGCCGCCGTCCCACGCATCCGCAGAGCCACTACAGGAGGAAGGTCCTTCTCCTACCTGGCCGCCAAGACCTGGAACTCCCTCCTGGCCGACCTGCGCCTGACCCAAGACCACCTCTCCTTCAGGAAGAAGCTCAAGACCTGGCTGTTCGAGCAGTAGCGCCCCCCCCCCCCCCCAAGCGCCTCGAGACCCTACGGGTAGGTAGTGCGTTCAATAAATGTCTTTGATAAATGTCTTTGATTGATTCAGGTACCCCGGTGGGCCGGTGCGGTATGCGGTGCCCTGGATGTCAAGTAATATAACTGTTGTCTGTAGCGCATTGGGGCCTGCCGGCGCAATGTGCACAGCCGAATGGGAGATTGCCGGCCTAGACGGCCAAGTTCAAATGTACGGCCAAGTTCTTGTGTACGGCCGAATTAAAAGTTAATGTGTAAGTTTGAAATGTACGGCCAAGTTGTGCTCGTGTACGGCCAAGATAAATGTTAAAGTGTAATGTCGTACCTGATTTCCTTACTGCTGTTGACATGTTGATGCAGATAAACTGTGATGCTGTGATTAGTTCTTATATATCCCAAAAGGATACTTTTATTTGGTAATGGACAATAATGATTCACTTGGATTGATGTGAATAAAAAGGCTACGCCGTAGACAACATATCCTGAGTCCGAGAGTTCTTGGGCGTAGCGGGCAGTAAATGGGAGGAATTTGTGGAGGAGGGAATGTCCCGTTGTGCGCATACTATAGCAATTGTGCCTTGCTTGGGAATTCTATTATGCTGAATATATCTTAAAAAGGATTAAACCCCGCCTCTACTTCATATTTGTCCGTGTGCTTGTCACTTTACTTTTCCTCCGTTTCTACTGGTTATAGCGTTTTATTTCTTAGTGCCCCCTGTGTGTTTCTCTGATCAGTGTCCCGTGGCTCAGGTACTCATGCTCATCTGCTCTGGTGGTGGAACTTCTTTTATTAGGTTATGGATGCGCAGCATTTGCTGTTTACTTATCTTTCCCTGGCTGTTCACATTTATGGTGTGCTTGTCAACAGCATTTGTTTGTGGATTGTCAGACGTTTTCTTTATTTAAGTTCTTCATTTTGTTTGTGCAAAGATTTTTTAAATGTAATCTTGGCCTATCAGCTCGCATTTCTAGCGTGCTTATCAGTTGTATGGTTGTTTTTTTGGCTCAGACACCTTGTAACTAATTTTTTTGTTTGTTCTGTGACACGTTTTAAGAAGTATTCTAGTGGTGGCGCACATTTGTTGGCTGAATGTTGCTTTATCATCGACCCTTAATGGACGACTAGTTAGTATTTACATGCCTCACAGTTGCAGCCGCTACATTCCTGTACTCTCAACAGGCTGTTTTTAACCCATCTCCCGCCGTCTCTACGCTTTTGTTTTTTAACTAATTCCCACAGTATTGCTTTTAATCTGCTTGCACCCCACCTGTGATGCCGTTATTTGTTCCCGCCTCTTGCTGTCTATTGTTTGTGCCTTCTTTCCCCTTCTCCTGTCTTTCAGAAACAATAATAAAACAACTTTATCTACAATGTTGTACGCTTGCCAGAATGTAATTGAAGCTCTCTGAATTTGAAAGCAAGAATATTGGTGTGTCGATCTTCTATGTCTATAAGACCAACTACATAAACAGAGGATACCCCGAAGAACTACTCAACCAACAACTCAGGACAGCCCTGTCTACACCCAGAGAACAATTACTACAAAAAGCTCCTAAAAAAACAACCAATAGGGTCGTTTTTTTCCCCCAAATTTTCCACTGTTTCCACAGAGGTTAAAACTATCAACAAACGTTGGGAACTACTTGAGTCAGAGACAGACTTTAAAAATCTGTTTTGCGATAAACCACTATTCGCTTTCACAAGAGCCCAGAACTTGAAAGAACTACTTTCCAGAAAGAAGACACAAAAATTAACAACAAAATTAACAACTGTCAAAAGTGAAAAAAAAAATGCTGGAACTGCATACATTGCAATAATGTTATTCCTGGAGGAATTGTATTACATCCCAGGACCGGGGCAAAAATCAAACTACAAAGAAGCACAGATTGCAACTCTGAAAATGTTGTATACGCAATCAAATGTCCCTGTGGACTATTCTATATCAGAAAAAAAGAGGGAAATTAAAACATGGCTAACTGATCATAAAAGCAAAATTAGAACAAAAAACACTACTTCCAGCCTGGCGGTTCATTGGGAAGAACATCGACATAATATCGCACAACTTAAATTTCAATCATTGAACAGATCTCAAAGACCCCAGGCATGATCAATTCGAAAATACTCTTACAGAGAGAAGCCTTCTGGATTAGGAAGTTGCACACAATGATGCCGCACAGGCTTAACGACAAATTTGAGATGGCATGTTTCCCATAGAATGCTCACATTTAACCATTTGGATTAGCCAGATATCCTTTCGGCAACATACATGGGGTGACACTTCTGTTACGCACATAATATCACAATACACTGACACGATCAGGGCAAAATTCCACATATTAGAATGCAGAAACACCAATGCATCACAAAATTGACACTACGAGTCATTTTTTTGTTTGTAATGTTTTGTTTACATATGCATGTATTTCACTATTTTTTGTATTCATTCTGTGAATATACTCATTTGTCTCTTGTTTGTAATGTCATGTTATCATATGCATGTATTTAACTTTTTAATATGATGCATCCATTTTGTACACATGTCCAACCATTAGTCACCTTTGCTGCAAGCGCAGCTGGTTTTGACAGTGACGATTTTTCATTCTGACACTTGTTTCTTTTTGACTGACACTGTGCTCTCGACATTTTATGATTGTTGCGGCATCGTTATTGTCCCATTTGTTCGTTCCGCTATGGTTTTTTATCACCATGCACAACTTGGAAGAGATTCACAGTGTTGGTCCCCTTTTGATATTTATCTTGACGTAGACGTGCAATCACATAACCGCTTCTAGTAACCAGTAAGCAAGTTGAAATAGAACGTGCTGATCTAGTTACGAATACGGCTTCTGATTGAGGTGAACGCGGAGATATAGAGAACCTGGGTTCGCTTGGCTAACGCCGTTTTCAGCTTGACAGTGAGAAGTGTTTTGGTCGCTTTACATTTGATCATAGAATGCTCCAGTCACTTTTTGGCATGTTGTTTATGTTCCAGCTCTCATGTCGTTAGTTAGGGCGTCTTTACACCATTGTCCTTGTGTCCAGCCTTGCACGCCACCTTTTATGCCTACATGAACTACATGCTGTTTGCGAACTTGAAACTGTTTTTTAACTCCTTCGCTGCTAGGCCTTTTCCCCTCCTGTGCTAAGCCTTTTTTTGGCTATTTGGGAGAGTGTGCGCTTAGGCCCCTGTAACTTTTTGACCACATAAGGTATCCAGGCCAATGTTGCGTCCTTTTCTTCCAATATCATGGAGATTCTAAAGGTACCCAGGGTTCGAGGATTCCCTTTGAGGGGTCCCAGAAATTAGCCAAAATACAGTATGAAAGCCTCTGGGGTTTTCCCTGCAAATGTTTTTAAAAAAGAGTTTGTGGGGCTGAAATCACCATTTTCCCAGATTTTAGGGAATGGCAGTCTTTTGTCAGAGAACCAACATTTTTTACACAGTTTTGGCATTTTTCTGGGACATAGCCTATTATTGCTATTTTTAGTGCTTTCAACCTCCTTCCAGTTAATGGAAAAAATGGTTATGAAAGCAATAATGGATCCTAGAAAGCTATACATTTTAGAAACGTAGACAACATTCTGAATTCAGAAGGAGGTCATTTGTGTAGATCTGTCAAGGTTTCTTTATGGAAACTAAGAGTTAAATATTGGAAAAATGGAAAATTAGTTGAAAAAAACAGCCTTTTATGTCAACGTTTTCACCTGTAACTTTTTGCAATTATGACAGCTCTTTGAAAGAAATATACCGTTACATCCGCTGGACCTTCCTAGGCCTTGTGGGTTCACCAAGAAGCAGACGAACCCAGAGGTAAAAACTGAGAAGCAATTTGCAATGGTTTTTTTATTATGCACCGGGTATATAGAGATGATTGTGCAAAAATGTATACATGGAAAAATCGGTATGAAAGACACCTAAGTATTTCTGAAATGGGTACAAATTATATAGTTTAGAAACAGTACATATTTGCACATTTTCAAAATTGGGAATACTCATACTAGCATGGGAATTATTGGTCATTTTTCAAAATGACTTCTTTTTTACACAATGTCTTTCATTTGGATGGCAGAAATGCATCAAAACTCAATATGTAAGAACAGTTGCTATACAAACCTGAATTACCCTAAGTCTCCCGATAAGAATGGTACCTCACTTGTGTGGGTAGGCATAGTGTCCATGACCGGAAAGGGTTCAAAACCCAACCTGAACACATAACATTTTCACAATGAAAATGTACCCTTTTTTTGCGAAGTGTGGAGCTGTCGTTTTTTAACCCTAGCTCTGCCGGCACCTAGGGAAACCTAGAAAACACATACATTTTTGAAAACTAGACACCCAGGGGAAACGACTATGGGGTGATTTTTTTTTTTTTTTTTTAAAACCTTTATTTACGAATTGCACAGTACACAGCGTCTGCCTACAACCCAATCAGGCCAGCCGATATGACAAAAAGTCTGGATACCAGACAACACACTATAGCGTTAAAGCCCTAACTCGCAACATATCGGTGCACTGGCATCAAACATCATAGAGAAAGGATCGATCAGGTTTTATTTTTATAATTTTGATGAAAAACAAGAACAAACAACACAAACACTCACATGGTAGGAGCAATATCTGGGGTGTGAGGTGGAGAGGAGGAGGAAGGCAATATCTAAGAGTATAGCGACTACTATCGAGGGGCGGGGGATGGTGAAAAGGATCAAAAAGAAATTTTATTGGTAGTCGGTAGGAACGTCAATTACGGGGACAAGGGAACATCAGCAGTGTAATCGAGTGGAGGGGCGCAGATATCTCCACGATACTCATTCCACTGTGACCAAATCCTGCCCCACTTCTTGGAACGGCCCGAGCCTCATAGACCGTCTTTTCCCGAAACATGCACCAGTCCATGTTTTCCTTCTAGGCAGTTATCCCAGGCGGTCTATGAGAACCCCAGAGTTGCGCTATATCCCTCTTGGCAACCATGTTGCCGAGAGTTACCCAAAAAGTCTGAGCGGCCGTACAATCCGTAGGCTCCCAGACGTTAAGCAGGCAACGACGCGCCTCAGGTAGTAGAGAGACCCCGGTGACCCGCCCCATGATATCATGCACTCTGGACCAGAAAGTGGAGATCACCGGACATTCCCAAATGATGTGGAGAAAGGTGCCACTCATGCCACAACCACGCTTACACATCCTGTCAATCGAGTATCCCATACGGACCAGACGTGTACCAGTCATGTAAACTCGATGGAGGATCTTCAATTGCACAAAACGGAGGCGAGCTGCAATGGCCACCTCTTTAGGGGAGGCGATCGCTATCTGCCAATCCTCATCGTCTAGTTCGAGACCGTCCGCAACCCAGGAGGCCCGAAGCTGCACCGGAAGATCAGCTCTGGTATTAATGAGCTTTTTATAAATCAAGGAAATTGTACTGTCCGGCACATGGCCGTCCAGAATACGATCCTCGAGCGGCGACGACTGGGGGATCTCCGTCCCAGGAGGGAACACGGAGACCAGGGCATGACGCACCTGAAGGTATCGAAAATACTCCCTGTCGTCCAGCTGGTACTCCTCCTTAAGGGTCTCAAAGGACTTAACTGTGCCTTTGGACCAAAGATCCTCCACCTTGCTAATACCGATCATATCCCATCTGTCAAACCCTTTCGTTCGCCACAGGCTGCCCAACCGCTCAGAGTCATACAGTGGAGTCAGCCGTGTCATCCTACCAACCCAGCCCGTAGCCACAGTCGCATCTCTCCATGCACGCACAGCACATTTTGTAGGTCCATTCAGAAGTCGGAATGGTTCCTTAGAATACAAAGCCCTGTTGAAGTTGCCACCCGGCAACAGTAATTTGTCCATAGCAAAGGCAGGGGCGGGACCCGGGGAATACGTCACTAGGTTGACCGCGCTCAATTGTGAGGCCCAGTAGTAACGCTTGATGTCCAGAAGGGCTATGCCACCATCGTACCATGGCAACGTGAGTTTAGATAAGAAGATGCATGCCCGTCCGTCCCAAACAAATTGCCTCTGAAGCCCCTCAACCTCACGAAAGTAGCTAGAGGGAACAGGGTCAAAGAAATTCTGCAAGGCGTACAAAAATCTAGGGAGGGACATCATTTTGAAAAGGGCCGCGCGTCCCAGTGGGGACAGAGGCAAGCCGCGCCACCGTTGGACGTCCCGTTTAAGGCGCCGAAGAGGAACATATAGGTTGCGGTCGTATCGTACAGAGGGATCCAGGGAAATGAAAATTCCCAAATACTTGAACCCATTCTCTGCCATTTGAATCGGGAATCTACGGGGTAGCGGAGGCAGCACCCCCGCTATAACGTATACACACGATTTAGTCCAGTTAATAACGAGCCCCGAGTTCTTCCCAAATGAGGTGAGGACGTCAAAGAGCACGTTAAGGGACTTCTGAGGGGAAGTGAAGTAAAGAAGAATATCATCCGCGTAGAGAGAGACACGATCCTCAAGGTCCGGGGCCCATCTGAACCCTTTAATCGAAGGCTCCCACCGAAGCCACGCTGCCAACGATTCCAATGCCAAAGCAAAGAGGAGGGGGGAGAGCGGGCAACCCTGTTGGGTGCCGCGCCCCAGCGGGAACGATCCAGAGACTCTGCCATTAACAACTACCTGAGCCAACGGACGTTCATACAGGAGCTGTACCCACGCGATAAAGTTAGGGCCAAAACCAAACTTCGAGAAGGCCGCCCACAAATAAGGCCACTCGATAGTATCGAAGGCCATCGTGGCATCCAGCGAGGCCAAGATGGCGGGTTCAGTAAGCGTCCCAGCTCTCGCGAGAACACCGTGAAGTCTGCGAAGATTGAGCGCGGTTTTCCGATGAGGAATAAAACCAGACTGATCCGGATGGATCAAGTCACAGATGTCAGTTAGCAGGCGATTCGCAAGGATTTTAGCCAGGACCTTAGGGTCAGCGTTGAGCAGCGAAATAGGGCGATAAGAAGTGCAATGATCATGAGGTTTACCTTCCTTGTAGATGATGACTATAGTGGCCAAACGCTGATCAGGGGGAAGGGAACCAGCCTCGAAGGCATCAATGAACATATTGCGCAGATGGGTGGCCATCTTATCTGGCCTAAGCTTATAGAGCTCGATGGGTAGCCCATTCGGCCCCATAGCCTTACCCGAACGCAAGGATCGTATGGTGATTGCAACCTCATCTACCGTTCCAGCTTCCAAAGCGGACCTATCCTCCTCCGACACACAGGGCAGCGCAATATCACGCAGAAGCAAGCAGGAATCAGATTAGTCTCTATCACTCACCGATCTACATACTGTTTGGAAATGGTCCACAAAGCAGTCAACAATCTCCCCTGGCTCAGACACGCACTCCCCAGTCACACGGGTGATCACCGGCACTACACGGTTCATTCTCTCAGACTTATCCACCCATGCTAGTAGCTTACTAGCCTTATCTCCCACATCATAGAGCCTGCCCAGTTGATTCTTGTGCATTACCTTAGCAGCATCGGTCACCAGGGCCCTATAATCAGCCTGTTTCAGCGCTAAGGAGTGCAGGATTGCAGGGGTATCATCACCACCCAAGTCACTTTCAAGCGAGGTGATTTCGCCCTCAAGGGCTAACAAGTTTTCCCTCTTGGCCTTCTTGTCAGTGTCAATGAAGGACAGTGCAGAGCCCCGTATTACAGTCTTGAAGGCCTCCCACAAGGAAATAGAGGAAGAGACGGACCCCTCGTTCTCATCAAAATAACAGTCAATGGCCTTGATGAGTTCCGAACGGAGCATGGGGTTCCTGAAATGCCAAGGATGGAGGGGGGACCCTACTCCCACCAACATAACCCACAGAAACCTCAAGCATCAAGGGGGAATGATCAGAGATGCCCCTGGGAAGATGACAAATCCCACGCACCAAGGGGGTATGGGCGGTTGACATCAGAAAGTAATCAATCCTCGAGAGGCTGCCGTGGGCACCAGAGTGGAAAGTGTATTGAGTTTGCGTGGGGTTCAACATTCGCCAGACATCCACAAAACCGAAAGTCTCACGCAACTCAGGCAGCCACAGCTGAGACGCCGGCAGAACCCTGGGGGGTAGCCGGTCACACTCACCCGAAACCACCGAATTGAAATCTCCACCCAGTATAAGGATACCATCCGGAAGTCCTAGGAGAGTCCTTCCAAGATCGGCGTAGGTGGTAGCCTGGAGTCCCGGGGGAATATAAACAGTAACAATTGTAAGCAGCTTCTCCTCCCACCGCCCAGAGACAGTAGCATACCAGCCCTGATCATCGAGGGCGACTTCATCGATTTCAAGGGGTAGGGAGGATTTAACCATTATGCCGACCCCACTAGAGCCCGATGTGAACCCAGCGTGCACTACCAACCGATAGCCTCGTCTATCAAGAGCCTTACAAGCGTTCCCTATCAAATGGGTCTCCTGTAGCAGAACTATATCATGGGAATGACGTCTAACAAATTGAAGTACAACACCACGTTTGATCCTGTCACCCAGACCATTAACGTTCCAAGATACAATTTCAAATAACCCCCCCCCCCCGTCCCAGCAGAGCCCCCGAACCTCCCCCTCTCGAAACCCAAGAACAAAAGGAGAAAAGCAAATGAGATTGTACCACGTGAGAAAAACATACACAAAAACAAAAACAACCCCTCCTCCACCCCCAACCAACAACCCGTTGCAACACCCCCACCCTGCACCCTGCTGACTAAGAAGCCACCCCAAACTGCAGTGTGCCTGTCGCCCCTTCATAAAATTCTACACAAAAGAACCCCTGAGGGAGGAAAAGAGAGACAGTCCCACCCCGCCCCACCTCGGG